>NC_070627.1:7661931-7819431 GCF_947347685.1 Pleuronectes platessa | reverse complement strand
AGTACTGGAACATATGTATTCATTGTAAAAGTTCTTTCAACTGATTGAAAGAAAGGTAAGCTCGATCCATATAGATGCAGCCATTTTGAAATAGTGTTTAAATCTTTTCTCCATGTAGCTCAGCGCTGAATTCACCAGGTCTGTTATGATTGGTCAATAGCTGGGGGGGGGGGGGGGGGGTATCAGGTAAGCTAACTAATGGGCATTGTGAAAGTTGGGCTTTTTTAATGTCACATGACATCACAAGGATGAGGAAGTTATTATCCAGGTATAATCCCTCTTGGCAGACATGGCACCTGCATGGCCGGCGTCAGTCTTTGTGTGTTTGGTCTGGACGTGGTCAAGTGTCTGTTGATAAGGAGCGATCAGATATTGGAGGTGTCTGAGTCGAGCTGCTGAGGCGTCTGACCCGGGGCCCTGTGCCTCTCGAGCAGGATCCTGAGTGATGTTATCAGAGAGTTCACTCTGTCACCACTGGACACGCTGAGCGGCCGCCTGGCTCATTCATTTATTTATCAGAGAAAAACATCACACCACAGCTTGAGTTCCGCCTCCTCTCTCTGCAACACACACACACACACACACACACACACACACACACACACACGCACAATGTGTTTAGGCATAGTAACAGGGTCACACAGTCACACATTGATGAGTTTGGATAAGGGCTTGTTCTCTCAGACACGTCCGACCACAAACTGTTTATTATCCATGACCTGATTCTTTTCATGTTTATTCTGATTCTTTGCGAACTAGCAGAGATTTCTAGATCCAGATGTGTTTTTTTCCAATTTTCTTTTCCTGTTTTTCTTTAAACATCTTCCTCAATGTGACTTAAAATAGAAACGCGGGACTCCCCTGGATGATGTAATATTTCTATGTGTTTATATTATGGCCGTCAGTTGTATTTATTTAAACCAGGCTCTAAATAGTACAATCCCATGATGTTGTAGTAGAAGCCCATCACAAACATGAATTCACACTTCATTGCCACTGTTGTTGACTTAATCAATGACTAACTGCTGACTTAAGATTTACATTTTTTTTCTTTATTCGATTAAACCAAGTTTTCTGAGCCTGAGAAAGCATATGCTGAAAGGCCGGATTTTTTTCTGGCTTTATATTTTAAAAGAAATTTAAATGACTCAGCCGCAACATTTCAGGAATTGAGCAAAAACGGTTTTTCTGTGGAAGCCACAGAGAATAGCTCGTCTTGGTCATACTGGTGTTACACAATCTAGTATGTGTGATAACTTGCCCTAATGATGATATGATCTGTCAATAAGGAAGAATCATCACAGGCCCATGAGAACTTTTATCTTCGAGTAGCATTTCAAAGATCTGCACTTCACCAGCCTGTTCTGCTTTTATTTACCTTGGTCCCTAAAAAGCTTTTATACATAACCATGAAGTGTATCTGCAGGACTCCTCTCTTATCTTTAGACAGTTCCTCTCTCAGACTAATGGGAAGCCCACCCCTCTAGACCAGTTTCTTCTTGTTTGATGGAAATCATGACTGCTGTTGGCTCTGACTTTGCAGCCGGGCTGTTCTGTGTGATCAGGCCCTCGTAAGCCTTGTCATGAGTTAAACTGTGTTAAGTCTGATTAAACCTGGATGTGTTTGGCATTAGGAGAAGACAGATCTGCTTTGTAAGTTGTTGTTAAATCTGATTCCTCTCAAACAAACTCCAAGTTATTCTATCTCAACCCCAAAGGAAGCACAGGAAGAGACTGTAAACTAAATCCTTTATGGCACGTTTAACATCCTTCTTCTTATTTCTCCCACTTAACCGTAAAAGCGGTTTTAGACACAAAGTGGAACTGAACAATTCAAATGGAAACCACAGAGAAAAATGTCTATGAATAGAGCTGAGGCGGTTCCTCAGACAGGTTCCGGGCACTGGGAGGTCCCCCCCCCCACCCGTGTCAAGGTTGTGTCCAGCCTGGGGGCGGGACCACACTGTGCCTTGTGTACATCCCAGTGGTCCAGTTGTGAGGAGGAACAGGGATGTTTTGATGTTTGACACAAATAGATCAGCTCGCGTCTCTCGCCTTTCCCCCCCGTCCTGTTGCTGCAGACCGGTGATAATCACTTCGGGCTCGGGCTTGTGGGAGTTTTTTCTGTCGCTTCGCTCTCCTGTGTGTCATAAATCCTGAAGGGCTGTGCTCACGAGATAATGGAAACTGTTGCATATCTCTGTGCTCATCTTCTATCTCACCCCTTTGATTGAGTAACTGTTTAATAGAGAGATTGTTAGAGAGCGATTGAAGGTTCCTATTCAAGATGAATCTGACTCATCTACTGAATCATACTCATATCACCGTGCTGCTCTTGAGCTTCAAAGGTCCAAACACTGATCTCCGCCTGTGGACTGTGCTCGTTAAAATGGTTTTATGCTCGGATGACATGTGGGTTGTGATGTTGATTGTTGAACATCCTCACGTCACATATCCAGTCTAATGTCTCTGCAGAATACACTTTTTGTTTTCCACGTGGTCACTCCCACCCTGTCATCAGGCCAGTTTACTTTCAGTAACTATTCAATATGTGAAGTGAAACTGCTTCACAAAGGTCATTTTAATGCGGGGAAGAAAGAACCAGATTTGTGGTATACTCAGTGTGTAAGATAGAATCTGGCTCTTCCTTTTTCTTTAAATTGAATATGTGTATATAATAAATACACCTGCTCAGCGTAGACTTTGTAAAGTTTATACAACCCATGAGTGACTGTGATCTATGACCTCTCCCTGCTTCAAACTAAATACCACTGAAGATCAAGAAGTAGACAGCGCTGAGAGGAACATCGGGTTCCTGCAGGGAGACAATAAAGAAACGAGTGTTGAATGGTTTTGGCCTTGTTTGGCTTTTCTCTCTGTCCCACGGAATACAATGGCTCAGGCTATCTCGTGGTGAGTGTCAGATTCCCTCCGCCAGGAAACCTCTCCTTGTACACGGCAGAAGACAAGAGAGGTTTTATGATCAGGAGGATTTCATTATGGATTCAAGACTGCTAAACCGATACCTGAAGAACCTGATAATATGAGGCTGTGAAGGAGCACTGGGTGAAATGTCCATGTTTTAAACACATCCATTCGATCAGGCTACATCAAAAGCGTTTCTGCATCAATGAGGATTTTTGCTTTTATCTGTATAAAACTGAAACATAGGAAAAAAACAGCAAAAACACCACCGTGAAGATTAGATCACTAGAAACCCCCCTTCTTTTTTTTCTTTTTTCTCTCTGGTTTTGCAGAATGTGTTATTCCGTGGGGAAGAACATCCTAAAATAAATCCTGGATCCACACAAACATTTTTACAGAGTTCTTTCTTGTACTATGTCCCATCAACCAAATCGAGGGGGAATCTGCTTTGCATTTTTTGTAAAATACTTCTGACAAACCAACAAATGCACGGTTTGTACCAAACTGTAGATTTTACTGTATATTCAACATGTTTTTGTTGTGATCTTTGGACAGATTACTCACTCAGTCTAAAGTCTGAAAGCTACTGTCACATTTTAAATTCAAGAGGGGCTGAGAGTTCCTCTCGTCAGTCACTGTCACTAAGTTCCCTCTTCACTCCACTTCTTTAGCCGGAGGCATGAACTTCCTGAACTTTGCATTCCTGTTGAAGTTTTATGGACCGACAGATCACACCACACTGTAGCTCACCATGTTGTCTTGTGAAGTTGTATTATCACAAGTGACGTCTTTACAAACAGACCAAATGATTGCTGCTCATTGTAACTGAATACTTCAGATAACAGAGTGAAACGATAGATTTGATGTTTTTGACCTTGTGTTCATTCGAAGCATGAATAACCGGCTCTAATTCAACAACGCAATAAACCCTGAGCTGCAGAACTTAGAGACCTTGTGGATTCAGACCGTGCTTTGTCCAAATGAGCTTTATTTCCTTACCACGTCTGAAAGACACTGCATTTCTCTTGCTCTCCTTTAAAACGCACACAGCTTTGCAAATGATTTATTGGTTATTTTTGTTCTGCTCAACAATGGAACAGTATTTAAAGGGGAAGCCCTACAGTTTATTTTGGCTTGAGTTGGCACAGTAGTGGATATTTATTTAGGTACATGGGTAGTTGTGAGATGTGTTTGTCCGAAAGCACGAGTATGTTTCTGCTGATTAATCTTGTGTTATTACACTTTATGTTGTTGATAAACAGTGTATCAATAAGGCTGCTGTGTCACGTTGTGTATGACAAGAACTCTGACTCCACCCCGTCCTTCACCAGACTGAGGGTGAGTCACAGGTTCATGAGTTTTCAAATTAACACATGTATAACTTTATATCTGAGCTACTTCTTCTTTAAAGAAAAGGATTGATGTCGAATTTGGACATGCAAGAAATCTTTCTCACAAATAATTATTTAGGGTCATAATACACATAACAAGCCCACGTGGTTACATCATAGTAGAAAGCACAAGTGTGGCCTGATAGCTAATAAGCCGTTCTCTGTGTATGTTTAGTATCTGGATCTTTTATTACATTCCTCAGATCAACATTTAGGTTGAACTCAGTCATAAAGCAGCCGAGGGTCGCACAAGGTCACAGGGTTCCCATCATGGAGGAGGCATCGCAGAATCTCCCCCCCAGCATGTGTTTCCTGTGTTTCATCCTCTGACGGTCATCAGCTCGCCGGGCTAATGCAACACATCGAGCACGCGGCCTTGTCTCTTCTCTCTTTCTGAAAACATGTGAGGTGCAGCGACACGCAGACTGTCGGCACAGCCAGAGGAAGATGAGGGATTAACACGGTTTATAAGTGTGGTTTGAAAATGACTGAACCAGACGTGAACCTGTAGCTTAGTGTGATCAACTCAAACTGGTTAATCCAACTTTCTGTCCGGGCCTGTTCTCTGACAGCTGATGTGATATCACTGTAGTAGTAGTAGAAGTAGTAGTATGACTTCTTTGGGCTTCAGTCCATTGTAATGTTCTGTAATAGTGGGGCGGCTGTGGCTGAGGGGTAGAGTGGTCGTCCTCCAACCTGAAGGTCGGCAGTTCGATCCCCAGTCTGACCCATCTGCATGCCGAAGTGTCCTTGGGCAAGATGCTGAACCCTGAATGGCCCCCCCTAGAATAAGAAAGTGCTGCGAATAGATGCACTGTATGAATGTGTGTGTGAATGGGTGAATGTAAAACGGTACTGTAAAGAGCTTTGAGTGGTCATCAAGACTAGAAAAGCTCTATATAAATACAAACCATTTACCATTTAATAAACTCTAGATCACTACTGTTTGACATGAATTATCCAAACGCTTTCATGTATTTTTCCCTGAATGGTGAATGTGTGAAGGAAACCCTGCTCAAGTTTTAACATCACATCTCACGTGCTGACCTCTGTTACAGATTTATCGCCAGCACCTGTGCCCAGAGTCTCCACATTCAACCAGGAGTGGGAAGAAGAGCTCAGCCCAATGCAGTGCTGGAGAAAGTTTATACATCCATCACAAAGGTTGGATTTCTTTTTGACAGCATCTCTTTCTTTTATTTTACTTGTTAAAAGAAGCATTGAGGTGCTGGAGTATGAATAATAGTTGAGTTTAGGAGATGAGACAGATTTTTCCATGTTAACGAAATGCAATCATTCACATCCCCACATCGTACAGGGATTCCCCCCCCCTGTTGGGTTCAGCAACACAAACTGAAGTTGTTTGCTGTTTCTTGTCTCTCTGCACAGAGTCCGGACTCCAGGCATCTGGACGGCCTCTCCAAACAGCTGGACTGGGATGTGAGAAAGCTCCAGCGTTGGTTCCGACACCGCAGGAACCAAGACAAGCCCAGCACGCACACTAAGTTCTGCGAGAGCATGTAGGTCGACGTCTTCTGTGACCTTTGACCTGATCTGCAGGCTTGAGCTAAGAAACCACTGGTTGTGTTTGTGTGTGGATGAGGTGTCTTTGTGGGGACAGCATTGAGTTTAAAAAAAAGAAAAGTTGTCCGTTCTTTTAAGGCTACTTCTTTCAAAAATTTGGATTTAAATTTAAAACACACATCCAATCACTTCTTTCTTAGTTTGGGTTCTGGCATCATGTTTTGTTAATGTTGGGGCGAATGATTGTTAAATGTTAAATGTTGTTTCTCTCTCAATCGTGTTTCTTGGATCATAATCTCCTCTCTTGTTTTTCTAGGTGGAGGTTAACATTTTATTTGTGCATATTTATCTATGGCTTCCGGTTTTTGTTGCAGGTGAGCAGAGTCTCAGCGTCTTTCTTCATTTGTAACCCAATTTAAAAGCTGGGATATATTTTTCCAACACATTATGGCATTATCCGTGGTTTACTAGAATAATGTTTGTTTTCAGTCCCCTTGGATGTGGGACACACGTCATTGCTGGTACGGTTACCCCTATCAGGTAGGATGCAGTTCTACTCTCTATATAATCTGTAATGCAGTCCAATTTAATTTAAGCCCCAGAAATTCAAGTTAAAGAAACAATCTCAAGAACTGAACAGGGCTGTTATACTGAGCCTTTTGTATCAGTGTCTCTTTGCTTTTACTTCTCTGCCTCTTCCTGCTTCTGTCTATATGATCACGTGTCATAAAAACCATGTAAATGTTTTTGTATTTGGGATTAAAAATGTTTTATTGTCAAGCTTTATACTGTTTAAAAGAACAGCTCTAATTCTCTCTCTATATTTTTGTCAACGTAACTGCTCATACAGATACTCAGGTGCTGCTTAGAAAACCTGTTGCTAAGATACTTTTACCTTTGCTGGTGCAACTGGTGTATTACACCTTCACCCATCGCACGTCCCTCGGGTTTGGAGATGTGATGATACAAACTGGGAGATAATGATGTTGTTTACACCTGGTTTTGTTTCCCTCACATCTCTGGTTGTATCAGACCAGGTCGAGCTGTTTTAAAAAAAATATTAATGAGAACAACTGGTTCATGAGTTTTTATTTTATTTCTCTCAGCTGTAGATTTATTTGGAATTTAAAAATAAGGTTGATGGTAAATTTGAAAACAGTCAGAGAGAATCAGAGTTACAGTAAATTGTCCTGCTCGGTATCTTGATCACTTTTTCTTTTAAAGTTTATCGGTACTTCAGACTCCTCGGTGTCCTGTGTCAAGTAAAGACAAACATTTTACAGATCCTGATAAAATAATGTAACTGTGCTTATATCTAATAACAGTACAAAGTTAAATGTGCTGCAATTAAATACTTTATCCATTATCAACCTTCAAACCATGTAAAGCCTCTCACTCGTCATTCAGATTTCAGTCTCATACAGATCAGATTTCTATCAGTAAACGTCTCAAGCTGCAGGTTCACGTTCAGATTTGTCGTTTGATTACAGCAGGAGGATTTTAAAATGCTTCACAGAGACTCAGAGTCTGATGCTCATTCAGGCGGACAGAGTCTCACTCCCCTGACGCACTACAACATGCTTTATCTGCTGTGTTGTTGAAAAGGAATGACTGTATCACTGAAAAACACAGCTTCTCACGTCTTATCGCCAGAGAAACCCGACGATTCATTGGATTCATTGTGTTGATTTGCAACAGTGCTGCTCAGTGGTGGTCACGTGACGTCCTTTCACTATCACTTCTGTTCTGTGGGAAATCCAGCGTTGTTTGATTTTAATGATTAAGATCGTTTTTTAATGCGACTCTTTAAACCCGCCTCTCCTCTCTGTGTCTCCAGGTCATGACCCCGGGTCTTTACCACTACTATGTGACCGAGTTGGCCTTCTACTGGTCACTCATGTTCTCCCAGTTCTCCGACATAAAAAGGAAGGTGAGAGAAACGTCTGTGGCTCTTTGAGACTAGACACTGGATCCTCCGCAGCTGCCACTCCCTGCTACACCTTTTTGTTACTACGTCTATTGTTCATCATTTGGCAGCAGCAGAGAAAGCCTGTCTGTCTGTGTGTGTGTGTGTGTGTGTGTGCCTGATGCAGGTTTCACGTTAACACACAGCGAATTAAGACCGACCCTGACTTTGTTGTGTTCTTTCGGAGCGGGTCATGTGGGCCGAGCTGATGCTGCTCGCTGAGTGAAGGCCTTGTATTTTCAGCACGAGGGCGCCTGCAGTCATGTGATGGCCGGATGGAGCCGGCCTAACTCCATTAGAATGAGAGACATTCCACACAGTGCCAGCGTATTAGAGCCGGAGGTTCAGCCACAGACACTTTAATGTTTTACATGCTTTCGCACCACAAATGTCTGGAATGCCAGACTGAGGCGGTCATCCAATGATCCTTGTTTTAAATTGACGTCTGGATTTTGAATTTAAATTTCATGATCTCATGATGAGATGAGGCCGATTGTTCCTGTGGATGTTTGTGTTAATCAGCCTATAAGCTGTGGAAGCTCCACTCAGCTGCAATGTGAATATTCATTCATAGGTTGTGTGTAAATATGCACATTAATGGGATATTTTCAAACAAGCAAAAGAGACAGTTTTCAGGCATCAATATTGATTTTAAAATGTGAAGAGATCAACAGAATCAGAATCAGAATTCTTTTTATTGCCATGTATATTTGCACATACAGGAAATTGCCTTGGTATGGTTGGTGCACTGTACAAACAACAATATAAAAACAACAATAGAACAACAATATATACAGTTGAGTTATGGGCATGTGCGGCTCTAAGGTGCAGAGGATTCTTTAAAGATTAAATTGAAGAAGACGATGATAAAGGCTTTGATATTTTACCTTAATACACATTGATGTTCCTGAATAATTTGAATCTGAATTATTTGAATGCAAGTGAAAGATGCTTATATAAAGAATCTGTAGACAAGATGATACGACACTACTGTTAAAGTTATAAATAAGTAAAGATACAATATAAACTCAAGTCACATATATCAAATTCTAATTGCACAGATAGGTTAGTTGACTAAGATATAAAAGGAGCAGTTCCGATTCTTCAGTCTGACAGCAGCAGCAGCAATTCATGACCAAACACATTGACTAACTCAACAACCCACTGTGTGCAGCTGTCAGTCCAGGTGACTTGATGGTCAGTTGCACACATGTCCCTGCTCTCGTGTCTGTGCCTCTTTGTTTGTCTTCACTCGGTTCCTCACTGTTAATCTGTTGCATGAACCAAGTGCCGCTGCCGGGTCAGATTTCATTTGAGATCATTTTCCCTCTGTTTGCTCCAAACGAGTCGAGCCCGGTTTCAGTATTCATCAGGAGTTGAATCCACAATGGGATCGGTCCTCTCACGTGTGTCTCTTAAGGCTTCAGGTGTTGTACTGTACATGTAGCAGTTGTAACATCTTTGTGGTTTTCTGATGAAGTCTGAGTTTGATCCCCCATCTGTTGATAGTTGACCTGAATACTGGTGTGATGCGACTGGCTGATAGAGGGAATGAGGGAAACAGGAAACGTTCATATTTCTCTGTGTTTCTGTTTTTAGCTCATAAACTCTGCTTGAACCCACATAAAAAAAAGTGTCCATTTGGTTTCATGTATTGTAAAGAAGTAAATGCTGCGGTGCAGACTAGAGCTCTTACACTGCATCAGATAACCCAATTGAAACAAACATCATAAATACTTAATGCCCGGCCCACAGCACAAAGGGGAACCATTGTGCAGTGTGATGGTCCTTGGCTGGAATGACCTCCTTGTGAGTGCTCCGCTGTTTGATCGGCTCATCAAACATTCATGAGCCAGGAATCACCAGACGATTGATCCTGAGGGGGATGTCAATACCTGTCAATTCATCCAGTGGTTGTTTAGATGTTTCTCCTCTCGATGCTGACCGTGTGTAACCACTTTATGATTTCAGGACTTTGTGATCATGTTCATCCATCACCTGGCGACCGTCGGCCTGATCAGCTTCTCCTACGTCAACAACATGGCGCGAGTCGGGAGCCTGGTGATGTGCGTCCACGATGCCTCGGACTTCTGGCTGGAGGTCAGAACTTTAAATGCACCAAATTGTTTTTTTAAAAAATTTTTTAGTAGATTACTTCATTTAACTTATGATCTTTTCTCTTGGATCATAGCCTTCTAATTGCGATGCTTTTTACCATTTTTAATTTTATAACATAAACTCACACTGTAAATGACCCTGATACTCGTTTCCTTATTCACATAACTTCATATTATATAAGGGGCCACTACCTGTAATGTATGATGTGATGTGAAATTCCATTCGAAGGATTTACCACTAATATACTAAGGTAAAATGGATAGACTTAAAATATAGAGATTATGGCTTCACATCAGTTGGTTTCAGAAACAATAGATATGACAAATGATTGTTATTTCCAGTCACTTTCCCTTGGCTAAAATTCAAAGGGCACGACTCCACAAAAACTTTTGGATAAGTTTGATATGAGGAAGAATAGAAAATCTTCACTTCACATGTGACTAATCGTAATATGAACTCATTCCTGCTGTTTTCTGTTCCAACAGGCAGCCAAGCTGGCCAACTACGCCAAATACCAGCGCCTGTGTGACTTCCTCTTCATTGTGTTCAGTGTGGTTTTCTTCCTCACACGACTCGTTATATATCCAATATGGTGAGTTCTCTGTGACACCTGCAACCTCAGCATGAATAATTGAACCCTAAACTCTTACAGTCTGTTACACATACATATCGTATATCATTACCAAAAGTAACCCGAGCTGCCATATTCAGTGTCTTGGGGGGCGGGGGGGGGGGGGGGGGGATGAAAGTAGTGTTCCTGCCGCCGCAGCTACCTGCACGGAAATCCATACCTTTGCCGAGGGGAGGCAGGTCTGTTGACTACCACCTGTCCCTCAGCTGGATTTAAGGGACGTGACCTCACCCACCATCATAATGTCCCAGTAGATGTGTCCCTCAGCTCCTCGGCTTCCAAACGGGAATTAAAATCTGTGCTGTTACAGTGGGCCTCGTCTGAGGAGTGATTAATGGAATGATTAAGCTGGACATCTTGTTCGCTGCTCGGATGTGAGACTATTAGTAAATGTTCTGTTCCACCCTCTGAGAGCCCCTCGAATGTGCCTTCACTCAAACCTCCCACATCTGTTTGTCTCTCTGTTTCCCAGGGTCCTAAACTCCACTATGTTTGAGAGCTGGGACATAGTCGGGCCGTTCCCGTCCTGGTGGGTCTTCAACATCTTACTGCTCGTGCTACAGGTGCTGCACATCATCTGGTCCTACCTCATATCCCGGATAGCTGTGAAAGCCATGCTGCGCGGAAAGGTGGGTCCCTCACCGTCTGGCAAATAAGAAATGAATCAGCAACTATATGGGGTTTTGATTCTCAAATAGAAAAGAAAGGTATTTGAAGATTTGCTGCTCCTTGTTGACACAGTAAATTATTTGTATTATGGTCAAAGCTAAAGTTGTCACCTTCTGCCCTCAGAAACCTGACACTTCCCACCACATCCTGACATTTTACAGACCAAATTTTTGGTTCCTTAATTAATCATAAAACCTGACAAGTTAATTGACATCCGACATATTCAACGTTTCCTGCAGGAGTCATTGTTTTCCTGCTACTACAACATGCAAGTAATGATCAGGCGTTTCTTTGTGTTTCTGGTACAAGCACCTGTTTGTCTCACTTCACTGCATTGGACAAAAATAACTGCTGTGGCTGTCCTCTGTCTTTACAAGTATCTGTGTGTGAACTGCTGAAATTACACTGTACTGTGTAACTTCATCAGGATTCATTTTCATTCATGTTTGCTAACTTAATAGTTTAAAATAGACAAACTCATTCCGACCTAAACATTTATTCCAGTGTCACAACAAGGATTTTCACAGTATTTGTGTTGATAGCAAAGAGAGCAGCGACCCAGTTGAACCAGAGTCTCTTCCAGCATCTGTTTGTGATCAGAACGTGTTTATTGACACATGCAGGACAACATCACAGCTGTTTGTGGTGATGAAGCTGCCGTCTCGACACTTTGTCCCTGTCTGTCCCCTGACTCTGTCTCATCTCTCTGCAGACGCTGTTTGTTTCCTCTCCCTCTGGAATGAGAGAGAGAGAGAGATCCCGTCTTTCTTTCTGTCTTTGTCCAATGAGGCAAATCCTGCACTTCACTCTCGCTTCTCTCCGTTCGCTCTGTCCGCTTGACAACTTTCACCTTCTCTGTTTCTTTGGCTGTAAGTTTCTGTTCACCCCCCCCCGCTCTGTTGTGATTTCCTCTTACACGTCTTAATTCCATCTGTGCTCTCCATGGCCGTAGGGATTGAGCGTAGCTGCTGTTACAGTCGACGGACACTTGGGTTCAGCCCCACTCTCACATAAAGAGCAAGTAGGAGGAGAGATGAGAAAAGTAGTAACCGTGACATGAATGTCAAGTAGGTCAAATTGTTTCTCATTAGGCAGGAGTGTGTTGAAACGTTCCTACACCACCACCCTGTGGTTATGACGAACACTAGTAATTTAAACTAGAAAACAATTGTAGGAGTTCTTTATAAATAAATAAAGAAACTAATTTCAAAAAGGGCATCAGTAACATGCTAAACTGAAAGTTGCAGGATCAAAATGCACTAGACAACATTTTCTATAAAGGTACATCTGACTTCCAACCTTTTTATTTTTTGCTTATTGATATAAAGTAGCACCAAATCACTGATTTCACATCTTTCTGATATTGTCCATGAATTTCCTTTTTAATTTTTAAGGTTAGGTTTTTAAGGCTTTAAATGATGAAAATAAAGATTGTCATATTTCACAGAAAGATGCATAAGAAATAAACATAACTTTGTTTTTTATATCAGTTGTGTAGGGGGTTTTCTCCACATTTTCTCGACAATAATCTCACAAACTAAACAGTAAAATGGGAAACAAACAAAAGAGCAAACCAACCACTTGTCCACTTTGAGACAGTTTTTCCTCCTGAACTTCCGAATCTGTTTTAAATGTTCCCATCTTGATTTATTCATTAAATAGTTCCCTCTTCCTTCTGGTGCTGAAGAGACTCTTCTAAGTGTGAGAGATGGAGGGAAAAGTACACAAGAAACTCCCTGACATATGGGCGTGTCAGTTTTATATTAACCTGACCGTGAAACCAGTGAACTTGACTTTCATGTCATATAACAACAGAGTGGAAAGTCACTGCGTTTTATGGGCAGAATGATAAAGTGCCACTTGAAATGTCTCCTATTAGTCTTTTATAGCAGTGATTAAGGTTTAGTCTTAAACCTGTGTGGCTTTAACTTCCTCTTCCTCCTTATATTCCCTGTCTGCCAGGTGTGTAACGACGTCCGCAGTGACATTGAGAGCAGCTCAGAAGAAGACGCTGACACGCCCACAGAGGGCCTCAAGACATCTGCTCTCTCTCCCAAGGGAGAGAACGGCACCAACGGCCACTGTGCTGCCTCCAAAGCTCAGGCACAGAACCACAACAGCTGGTGACATGGAGCCCGGACCCTGGCGCCCCCTGCAGTTTAAACCCTGACGCAGCTCCTGAGCGCTTAGTTGGTGTTGTGACCATGTGTCTGTCGTGCAAGCTTCACTCTCACATCTGAGACACGGGCAGTGTTCAACCACACATTACACCGACAGTGAGTGTGCGCTGATCCATGTGTTGGTGAACTGGACAGACGCTGTAACTTCGTCTTTGAACGGCACAACTCAAGAGGTGAAACGATATGGAAATCAGTCGGAGCAAGTGATTTGGCCGTTGGACCACGGGATTTGTTTTGCGTCGTGTTTGGCTGCAGATGTTCGTCGGTGTCAAGGTTCTCGCACAGTTTTATTGGTCAGATGAACTGGATTACTAATGTTTCTGATGGTTCATTTACAGTGGAACACAGTCAAGAAAACACCTGCTGGGGTTGGCCTTGACCTTTTTAAGGATTTTGCACTTCTCTTCCCAGATTTAACAAGTCACAGCGGTTGTTATACATAGAATATCTGCTTTATGTGACCAAAAGTGCAACACACTTCAAACTGTGACCGTCTCTGCCCTTCGATGGTTTTTGTGCTTTTACCCTTTACCCACAATGTTTGGCCACTTTGTGACTCTCTGTTTTACAGTTTTTTAACTTCTGTTGAGACCAAATGTTTATGAAATTGTTAGATGTTACTTCCGATAGAAGAATCCAGGTATGAGGATCAAAGTGTCTGTTCTCACCGAGTGCCTTGTAAAATGTTTTTCAAAATATATTCTGTTGTTGAAAGACAACCATCTTAAATTGCAGTTCTGTCTAGAAACACTGTTACACTGTGTGGTTAAAGGCATTTAATTTAATACAATACAAACCATTACAGCCATCTTCACCTCTGACACGCTCATAACCAGGATGTTAATGTTGGTGGTTCATTTTCAGAATGAAGTTTTCATGAACAAATCATCCTTCTTGCGAGGATACAATAACCTCACATGTAAATCGGCAAAACTCCCGATAACAATAATCATCTTTGTGATTTTAGCGATGGACAAATAAAGAGGAGGAATGGGGGGGAAATGTCCACATGTGTGCAGAGAGGAGGTCAGTCCGTCTGACATCAGTCTTTGAGGATTTCCGGATCCTGGTTTTCTGCTGCCAGTTTCAGCTGGTTCTGCTTCTGCACGAAGCGGTACCCTCGCATGACACACATGTATCCTCCGTACACCGTCAGCAGCATCATGGAGCCAGTGAAGGCCCGATAGCCCAGGTCCGCCAGACGCTTCCCAGTAACCATGGTGGGGAACCTGAAGGGACCAGGAACGTGATGTCAGAGCAGCAAAAACACAAGTTGCTTTACCCAAGTTATTTATTGTTGGCTGATTTTAAAGCTGGGATTTTGCAGCACCATTTAGAATGTGTTCACTGTCTTAAGTTGTATTAAACAAAATACATGTTGAGTTATTGTTACTTGATTTTCCACCATCTTATAAACATAAAGATATCATATTATACAAACCAGCATACTGCATTCTGCCCACGTCACTAATACTGGACTCACACAATATATTAAATACTTGTTTCGGTAATTGCATTTCATACTGATCTGTCCTTTTTTAAGGGAATTAGTACTTAACACGTTAAGTGTTTCTAATAGTTAATATTTTACAGATAGTTGTTTTACATACAACAAATAAAGCTGATAAAATAAGTTATCACGGTTACAGATTAACCAACAAGTAAAGCACATGATAAAGTCAGCACCACTTCAAATGCAGCCTGCAACTACTTCTTACATATATGTACATTGTATCAGTAATTATAAACAATTTATACTATATTAGACAATTAGTCAATTTTAAGTAAATTATACCAAACATTAATCTTGGACCTTAAAGTACTTTCATTTAGCTCACTTTCAATAAGTGCATTCAACCATGAGGGTACAAACCCAGAACAACAAGAATCAAGATAGTACTATTTCCTCAATAAAGTACTTGAATACATTGATGTAGTAAATCGTGTGTGATTGAGAGTATTATAGTATTATGATAGAAATCTGTCAAGTGTTTATACACAATGCAACAAAGCAAAACTCTACATGTTAGATTAAAACAGTAAATAACAACAACTCTCCCAGGATCAAGGGAACAAGGAAATGTGAGTGAATGAAAATACTGTGATTAACATGTAGTTTTAAATCAGTGTGGCATTAACTTCCTCTTCCTGTTATATTCCCTATCTGCCAATCAACGATAGAGACTTTTATTATATTTGTAGTTGAGCTCGTTAGTTTTTCAGTGAAGTGTTATTAGCATTAAACGAGTATCTCTACATGTTAGCATCCGTCGCTCAACTTTATCACTTCTCACATTGTTTTATCGACTTCTGACAACTCCACGTGTTTGTCACATCTTCTACCAGAACACAATCATGTGAATTAAGGTCCTTACCTTTTATTTTGAAGCTGATATCAAACGCAGGCTGTCGCTGTTCTTCTCAATGTCAGCGTGAGGAATTAGCACTCGAGCTAACCTTCGCTTTCGTAAGCTACGGAATCCTAGAGAGAACTTTTCTCTTCTGCTCACAAACATGCGGGTAAAGCTGCAGAGCGCCATCTATCGACCCGGAGAATATTAAATGTCTTGCCTTCACACCAGACACTGTATAGATTATTTTATAAGATTAATTATAAATGAATACATTTAGAAATATGTGGATACATGAATGAATCAATTAATAAAGGCAGACATCATTAGATATTATGTATTTCTTTATCTTTTCATTTATTGACACATGTAATCGTTAATTAATGAAAACAAAATTGTATTTATATAAAATAACCTTAAAGATTCTCCATGAACTTTGTCGATGTTTAACTTCCTGTTATTTTCATATCAGCAACGGTCGACTGCTGTCCGTGTTTTCCACCCGGACGCATTTCAGAGACGCACGTGTTTACGATGGCAACATGTCGGACGGAGAACGAGTCTGTGGATGAATCGACTGATCCCGGAGCTGCTCCTTATGGAAACTTCATCAACTATTACACCTTCAATCCTCCGGAGAACCGCCTGGGTCTGATCCCAGCTTCACTGCTGCGGGACTTAGGTCTCAGCAGCGGGAAGAAGACACTGCTGCTGGACGTGGGGTGCAACTCAGGGGTGAGAGAGTTGGGTTTTATCATATTATCTGGGGTTTCAACCATAGACTGTATATACAAAGATATCGTTATAACAAAAATAATAAAATTTAAATAAATATATATCACTTCTCCTTTTGTATGCACATTGTTGTCTTTTCATTCACACTGTAATCCTTATAACATGTGTCTACTTTAGGAATTACTATCTATACTATATAAATATACAGAATAAAATGTGAGATCATATAAATTTGAGGTTTATCTGTGAAGATTTGAAAAGGCAGAGGGCTGAGATATCCTGACACCAAAACCTTAGATCCTACATTTCCCACAATGCTCAGATAATCTTTCCTTATAGATTGATGCCAGTATTAAATAGCAGCACACTTCACAATGAGTACAAACAAGTTCATGTGTCAAATCCTTGTATTGTTCCTTTAAATTAGCACTAACAGCTGTCCACTCTGTCCCTGTGTGACTGACAGGACCTGAGCGTAGCCTTCTATAACCATGTGGTGCAGCCGCCTGTGTGTGGAGAAGAGTCTGAGGGGGGAGAGGTTCATCTCCTGGGATTCGACCTGGACGAGGCTCTGATCCAGCGAGCGCAGGACGCCAACCCGCTGCCCAGCAACGTCTCCTTCATCCCTCTGGACATCACCACAGACACGGAGACGCTGCAGGCCTACCTCAGTGGACACGGCTGCTCCCTCTTCCACCTGAGTCTGTGCCTGGCTGTCACCATGTGGGTCCATCTAAACCACGGCGACTCCGGCCTGCTGCAGCTCCTCTCTCACCTGGCCTCCATCAGCCAGCACCTCCTGCTGGAGGCCCAGCCCTGGAAGTGCTACCGCTCGGCCGCCCGGCGCCTGAGGAAGCTGGGCCGCTCGGACTTTGACAGCTTCAAGACCCTGAAGATTCACGGGGACATAGCGAAACATGTCAGGGAGCACCTGGAGGAACACTGCGGCATGGAGCTCATCCAGAGCTTCGGCAGCACCGTGTGGGACAGAAAACTGCTGCTGTTCAGACGGACACGAAGCTGAGGGAGAGAATCAGGTTTTCATCTGCTGCTCAGGAGCTGCAGGGAGACGATGAGAAGACAGCAGCAGAGAGACAAATGTGAGAAAACAGTTTCTGAGCATCAATTTATCACAGAATAACTGGATTCAGCTTCCAAAAAAGGGAAATTTGTTTTTCTTTGTTTTCTACTTTTGTATAAATAAACAGACTGAAGACATTACCTTGAGACCTGGTGATTGATAAATATTTCTTTGCCATTAAGTTGCATTTTACAAACCCAACCGTTCATCTATGAACTGAGAAATTTGGCACTTTTATTTTCCACTGACGATGAATAGTTTACTCAATACATTTGAAATTAGTGAAAAATATCCAAAAAGATATTCCTTGAGACTGAGGTGACATATTCAAGACCCAGAAATATTCTGGTTACCCTAACATGAAACAGAAAAAGAAAATCTGACCAAACACTGGAGAAGCTGAATCCAGAGAAATAAAACCTCAGACCTCTAATAAAAATCATTTAAGTAAGGTATGATAATAGAAAAGATGTGTAAGTATACATTTGTTAATCATTCATTTAAGAACCCCCACCCCACACTAATTTTTGTGCCTCAACCCTGAAGTTTCATAAAATGAGACGTTAAATCAGTTAAGATGGGTCTTTCCAACTAGTCATAGCAACACAACACAGATTGATTCAAAGTTCTTGATTCTGACCACTAGTGTGTTGTTCCCTTGGTTGAAGCATCTGAAATGATACAAAGACACAGCTACAGCAGAATGTTTGTGTGTGTGTGTGGGGGGGAATGAATCACTCCTTAGGTACCAGACTGTTGTGGATTACAGTTCAGATTATTGGAGATTCTGTGGTCACCAACAGACATGGATGTGGTCTGCAGAATTTTGTATGAAGTTGTGTTTCTGCTACACCCTGCAAAAGGGGAAAGCTTCTATGGGGCACAACCCCCCCCCGGCTTATCTTTATTATACATCAATGACAGTTTTATTTTTTCATTTCAAATCAGCAAAAAGACAAGTTGATATGTTTCTACAGACTGATGGTTCTCTTAAGTTACTGTAGTCAGTGGATTCTTGGGGAAAAACCTTGCCACTAATCCATTTTCAGGAAATTGGATTAAGAAGAGCTCAGATCTATTGCAGTGGAGCTGCCGTTAACGGGTGTGACTGAGAGTTGTGTCTGACCCGAAGAGGATGACTCAGTTAGGTGCTTGATGAGTAAGCGTGGGATAGCTGCTCGGAGAGAAGCAGAAGTTGAGCGTGTCTCCTCATCACCATCTTAATTGAATAGGAGAGTATTCTATAAGGCTTAACACTGACCCTTTACCTGAAGTTCAAACACTCCTGTAACCCTGGGATCTAACACAACAACTGTTCACTTCATGAAAGTCAAACCAGCACCATGATGATTAAATGACACAAGTGTCTTTCTCAATAAAGCATCTTGTCTTTATCCACACTGACCAATACAGCTGATCGTCACAGGCAATTTTGCAAAAGTAAAACACAAAATCATTCAAATTTTCATAATTTTAATTACAGAATACTAAAAATAACATTACATAAAATGTCTTTTTAAAAGAAACCATTGAATATTACAAAGGTTGTAAATTTTGTAAAGTTAGGATATAAAATCTTTGAACAGTGGTGCATAATTGAAAAGAAAAATAATTTTCATAAAATGTATATATTAACTGTTCTACTACATAAAAATGAGATGGACACAAATTGCAGACAGATGAGATGAGTAGACACCGCCATTACTGCAGTGATCTCTCCTTTTGAAGGAAGAAAAGACTCGAGATGCACAGCACACACCACAATCAGCTTAAGTTCTCAAGTTATGTCTATGTTCAAAAAATAAAAATAAAAAGAAGGGGAGAGGTTGGTGTCATCATTTACAACAGAGGAAAACCAACAGGCTCAAGAGACTTAAAAAAAAGTGACTTGGTGACTGCTCCCAATATTCACACATCTCGAATGGGGTTAAAAACCCGACTACACTGGCCTTGGTTCCATAAACACATACCGTTTTCCACAGGTTTAAGCTGTACAAAGAGTAGCAGGACGAGAACCCTCATCCGTTAAATCATTTCACCAAGACAGGGAAATCCGGATCCGTTGTCTTTCAGTCCGTTAACACAGCCGTTCCTATATTCCTACTGTACAACTGCTCGGTCAGATCCACTGAAAGCTACCATGGTCACATATTCATATCAGGAGGTCAACCTTTAAAGAATTGGAATAGACTATACACAAAAAGGGTCTGGGGGTGAAGGAGGGAGGGAGGGTGGGGGGGCATGCATGCATAATCCAACAGTGTGCTTGCTTTTTCTTCCTCTTCTCCGAACTAGACGTCACCGTGTGGCAACATCACCGTGAGCCCTTGTTTAGAGGTTTTAATCGACGCCACAGATTCACTCAAAAAGGAAAAATCACCAGTCGATGCGTCCGTTCGATCCACAGCAGTCTCTCTCTCTACACGTATGACACACTGGCCAGTCGTGTACAAAACGAGGTATTTCATGCGTCTCCTGCCATTCGAGACGTGTCATGTCACATTTTTGGTAAACAGACACCGATTTTTTGGAGGAGGGGGATGGAGGGTGAACAGTTCATTAAGGTGGTGTTTTCAAAATGTCCGAGATATGGTTTTAATCGAGGGATACGCTGAGTGGCAGAATCACTGTTCCTTCTATGCAGTAGTAGTGGTTTCAGTGGCCCGTGAAGAACCAGATGGAGAAACGCAGAGGAGAGAAAAATTAAAATAAAAAGAACAAGAGATGGTAGGAGGGAAACAGACAATAACCCAGAGGACATCTCACAAGACGAACGACGTCTCAGACAAGAGGCATTTTGGAGGAAATGAGGTGAGAGACACCAGCAGAGCTACGTGGTTTGGCTGGTCTGTTGCTCAGACAGCTGTAGTTTCTTTCCCCAGGGATCCAGGAGCTGCTGCTCATCATGTAGGCTAATAATGCTGTTTAGGTTCAGATGAGTCCCCCTGAGTTAGTGCACACATCAGAGTCCGGCAGGCCTCGCCCGCTTGTTCATTAAGAAAATCCACAAGAAGAAGCAACAAGGAATAATAAAATCAATTCTGCAATTTCATGATTAAGCTTACAGTTAGCTTTGGAGAGAACGAGCCCGTTTGTAGTTCTACAAATCTGTGACCGGGGAAGGACTGAGTCAGTGTTGTTAGTGTGGAGGGTGAAAACGGTTCAGATGAAAATACGGCGGCTCCTGCAAAGCGATGCAGCCGATCTGTGAGTCCTGCTCATTTCCTGAAAACACTGAGAAGTTTGCGGTTTGAAGATAATGTGTGCTATGTAGTGCCCAACCAGAGACTGGGGTTGTGTTTGTTTGAGCGCGCTCACACTTAAAATCTGAACATCTGACAGGATTCTCAAGTGGTCGTTGGTGCAGGTCTGCCCAGCAGGCGAGTGGTCGGGGGGTCGGGTCTGGTCGGGTGCTGGTGTTGCAGGTCGCGCTGACTGTGCGTCAGTCAGACAGACAGACAGGTAGGTAGACAGGCAGGTGGGCTGTAACAGGAGTCGGGGGTGCTGAGGCTAAATCAAAGGGGCCGTCTCCATCAAGCCTTTGTTGGGGTCCAGGCTGGAGAAGAAGCGGACGTCCCGGTCCTTGTCAGACTGCAGCGCCATCACAGTCTCTTCCAGCTCATCAGAGTAGGCACAGCCCGGCTCCTTGAAATAAGCTGTAGACCCAGAACCAGACAAAACTCCTTTAGTCAAACTCTACCAGCACAAACGTGTGAAAGAAAAGGATCAGAATAAGAAAAACTTTTGCTGATGTGTATATATAAAGCCCCCTTTTCACCAAAAAACACACACACACCAACTAACATCTGGCTTTTAACTGGAATGAAAATTAATTTAATCTGCGTTCACTCTGGTTTCGAATGTCTTCGCAGTAGAAACAGGTTTTTATCTGCTCCGATCAGTGGTGATGAAAACATCCGGGTGAAACCACTAGTTTCTCCTGTACTTTGTCAGTCCAGGCGCTCATGCTATGACGTGCGTTGAACTTCCCGGCAGTTGACACATAAATAGCACGAACATTTCCTTGTTTTTTTTTTGTTTAATATTAACGTGCAACTGTGATTTTTTTTCTTCATATTATGAAAGGTACGAGGCTGGCAAGACAATGAGATGAAAGAGCTTCTCTGGCACATTCATGACGTTGATCAGGAATCACCAGGGGAAAGAAAGACAAAGGCAAGATCCTACACAGGCAATGGGAAAGGATACTTGAAGTAACTGAAACTAGGATGTTGTGTAAAACTGACAAATTGGGAGTTTTACAGGGAATTATGGTCTGTAATTTTATCTGCGCATTTTCAAAATCGTAGCTATTCCTTAGAGTTACGGGATTCACTTGCACCAACCTTTCTCCATGACGCTCTGTCGCAGAGCCTTGGCCACAAGTACACGGACATTAGCTACTGGGTCTGATGAGAGGCTGAGGAGGCTGGGCAGGAGGTGCTGGCTGAACTGCTCCATGGGCATACAGTCCTCCTCCACTACGGCCTAAAAGACAAGGACACATAAAAGAGAGTTATTCAAACAGGCTGGTAACAGAGCTCAATTCACACAAGCTAGAAAATACAAAAGAGCAAAAACTATCTCATCCGAGAGAAAAGTTGACAAACAGGCTCACGAACAAAGAGTTTTTTTTCCACTGTGGCTTTAACATAACACAAAGCTGGACTCATCTACAAGATGACAGATGAGAATGTGACTAATGATGATCACTACATAACGAGAGAGCTGCTATTTGAAAGTTTGGATAAGGTATCAATCAGAAAAGTGTGTTTTAGTGAGAAATCCAAAAGGAAATAGTATTACAATATTCCTGAAACCATACATCGGATAAAAACTAATGTTTATTTTCTCATTTCATTTCGATTTGCCAACAATAAGAGAAGAACTCAAAGAAGAGAGACGGAAGCTGGTAATTCACCATGTGGTGCAAAGACGTGAGAGACACACACCTGGCAGATGAAGGCAAAGGCCTGCCTCCCGACCCACTTGGGACAGTGGCAGAACCTGACAGTGAGCTCGTTGATGAAGTTCATGCCCAGATCATCGGCACCACTTGCATACAGCTTCTGGAGGATCTCTACAACCTGAAGATACAGGAGGAACAGTTCAAAATCTATCTCTCAACCAATTAAATTGGGAAAAAAATACTATTAATCTACAGGAAAAACAGCTAATTCTCAATGAAAGTTGTTAAAAATGTGCATTAAGTTCAAAGTCAGACACTTGACTTGTTGATCGAGTCAGTTGTAGAGACTAGACTGAAAGCAGCAAAGACTGAAAACTTCACACTGTCACATGTGTTTCAAAGAATAGTTTTAAGAAATATACTCATTTGAAGATCTGTGCAGCAAATATGAAACAGATTTGAAACTATGAAGCCAAGCTACCATGATCAAATACAACCATCCGTCAGGACATTACTTTATCCCATAACATCATCCATCTGTGTGACTCATTTCCCTTTTGTCTTGACCCAACCATGTATTACAACAGCCACGTTTCCCCCCAAACCAGATGTTCCCTACACCAGCTAAGAGACAGAAAGAAAAAAAGACAACGTACCAGTTTGTATGAGATCCACCTGACCTCCGAGACCTTGTCAGAGCAGAGAGTGAGTGCTATCTGTCTGAGGTAGTCATACACATCGTAGTGGCTGTACAACTCTATGATCATGATCAGCTGCCTGGAAGGAGACAGGGAGACACGGTCAGGCAAACACAAGGGTTAGAAAAACCTACAGGAGAGAAGAGTCTGCTCCAAATGTAAATAATTATTTCCTAAATCCTTCCTGAGTGGAAGAGGAACAGGAGACGTACTCTGCCAGCTCGTATCTGAATCTCCAGTTGCGACTGTTGTCCGTCACCATGAACTCCTGCAGCTGGTACAGATATTCTCTCCTCTTATCTGCGTGCAGCAGCTGAAACAAGGAGATGCACATTAGTTATATTTCATAACAGCTTCAAAGTCACTTTTGTAATCATGTGGCAAAATTTTCTTGCCCTGTGCTTTCTAATCTAATCTCTAATGTAAGTCTGAGTAAGGGTTGTCCCACTTGGACAAGCAGGAGATGAATCTATAAATCTTACCTTGAGGAAGTCATACAGATGTTTGAGCACGCCAATGCGGACCTCGTCCAGGTCTTTGAGGAAGCCGTTGAAGATGGGAACCAGATCAGCCGCCGTCAGCTGGTCTCCCAGGATAACTGCCAGCTCATGGATTGAGAACGCCAGCGTACGCCGCACCTTCCACTAGGAGCAGGAGAGAAACACAAAAGTGACAGGTTTATTTGAGGTTATTGTTCGGACAATAAAAGTGTCATTATGGCAAACGTACACCGTGGTTTCCCATTACTCTGCTCACCTGCACATCAGTAGCGAGGGTTTCATACGTGTCCTTGAGGCAATGCCAGTTCTGTCGTCCCAGAGTGAGAGCGACCCCCGGCAGGCTGAAGGCACAGTGTTTGGCTATTTCCGTATCAACCGTCTGGGCCCGGGCCGGGTCCGTCATAGAGAGGTACTGATCCAGCAGCTGCTGCGGGATAACATTCTGGAGACACAGCGGGAGAATAAAGATTAAACAAAGAGGAAAGAGGATGCACAGGGAGAAGGTGTTTAAAAATCCATGTCTCAGCAAATCAATACCAACAGTAAGGAGCAGATCGATATCTACAGGATGAGTGAGAGTGGTGCTGACTGACCTGGAGCTTAGGCTTGTCCTCCATCCCCGGGCTGTGAGCCAGGTCTTCCTTTCCCTCCTCTTCCACACTCTCTATCAGTTCAGACTCCTGAGAAAAACAAATATTCACAAACAAACCATTAGGGAAAAAACAAGCAAGGTAGCAATACAAGACATTGACCTACTGTCCCTGCACTAATGCTGCAGTTATAGTTGTGTGTAAAGGCGGTTGAACAAAATAAAAAGTAGCTTGTTGAAGAGATGTTGTTCTATACCACTTATAGAAACAATCTTTGGATTCGCTACGAGACAATAAGAGTTAACCATCCTGAGCCAGGACAGTCCCATGAACTGTGGTGGATGCAAACAAAGACTGTAGTGATTCACTCTGCAGTTAATGGGACTGTTGTCACTCAAAGGAGCTCACACTGTAGGTCTCTTCTATGAAACATTTGAGATTAAAATGTAGTTTTTGTGGATGTAGTTATAACTGACTTCTGTTTATCTATGTAGTTACTCAGTACATCTGCCACAATCAGCCATATAATAAACAAAAAGTTGTCTGAAAACGCTGCGATAATGTGAATAGCCTCATACTGGAATAGGTGAGTTAGGTGAAGAGTCCTCCTCCTGGTCCTCTTCCTGGTCCTCCTCCTGATCTTCTTCCTGGTCCTCCTCCTGATCTTCTTCCTGGTCCTCCTCCTGATCTTCTTCCTGGTCCTCCTCCTGGTCCTCTTCCTGGTCCTCTTCCTCCTCCTCCTGAGGCTCCGTCTGCGTCTCTTCGTCTCCTTGCGCCTGGACGGGGCTCGACTCTGAAGCTGGAATAGTTTCCATCGTTTGCTCCTCTTCTTTGGGGCTCTCCACACTGTCTGACTGAGCCTCCACAGATATGCTCTCCTCAGACGGGCTCTCCGTGCTGCTCTCAGGCTGCACTTCTGACTGCGGGTCAGTCGGGCTGTCGTCTGCTGGCCTGTCGTCTGCTGGACAGTCGTCTGCCGGACAGTCGTCTGCTGGACAGTCGTCTGCCGGACAGTCGTCTGCCGGACAGTCATCTTCTGGACTGTCGAGCTGGGCGGCCTTCAAAGCTGCCGACAAAACCTGGACTTGAGCTAGAGAAAAATGACAAATGCAAAATTGAATCCACATGCCAACAGATGATCAGAAGTAGGTCACGAATACTCGGTGCTCTGTGTGCTCACCTTGTACATCAGGGTCATCCATGTGTGGTTGCAAACAGTCTAAAACCTTCTGGATCTGGTCGCTAGTGGAGTTGCCATGATTGGACTTGGACTCAGGACAATTATCCTCAGGTTCATCCTCACCCTCCTCTTTCTTTTCCTCATTCGGTGTCACGGCCCCTGACTTACGACAACTCAGCATCTCCAGTTCCCCGCTGATGTCTGGTAAAGGAGACCTCCAGTAGTTGAAAGAATTAAAGTTCTCGTCTGTCTTGTCCATCTCTTTTGTGTTCCTAGCATTGTTTGTTGTCATAGGGCTGCCGTTGCGGTTTGAGACAGTGTGGGTGTAACGTTCTGGCCTCGCTCCGGGAACTGAACTGTGGTTGTCATCAAAGCTGTGCATATCCTCATTGTCGGCTGTCGACACATGTTCTGGGGACGGTGTTGCACGGCCGTCCTGGTTGGGAAGTGTGTGAGCGATGGTTCTTTCTGTGCGGCAGCCGCTGATGTCGGAGCAGTTCAGAGAGTTTAGGGAGCAGTCGCTGAAATGAGAAACACAATATATAGAAACGGCTTGACAAATAATATTTACACAATACTACGATTTAAATGGAGCTTATCTTGTCATTAGCCACTAGTTATTAATTGTGGCAAATTTCAAACTCTACAAAAGTAACTTTTTCTGGCACAAGGCATTAACCTTTAATCATTGTATTAACTTGTTTCAGCGGATAAACTAAAAAAACATTCTTTCCTGATTAAGCCCAGTGATCATGACTCATTGGGCCAATGATGCATTTGTGTTGACATAAACTTATTAGTGTCTGAACAAATACTCATGAAATTACAACACAATATTTATCCAACTGTTCCTAAGAGACATAAACATAAAACATGTGCAACACTATTGTTTGACCAGACTGAAAAAAACACCAGTCTATTTCTGCAGCAGTGACTGTGGGTCGGGGGGGTCTTACCCTTCCAATGTACACCTGGGGAGCTCTAGTAGGGCACCGTCCTCTCTGAAGTAAAGGCCTGTGCTGGAGGGGTTGGCAAAGGTGGAGATGAAACGTCCCAATGACTGAAAGGCTGCTTGGCGCACCTGGAAGTGGAGCAGGGAGGAATCTCTCAGTTTCACTGTCACTACACAGATCTGTATGAAGACTAAAGTTTAATGAGACTAAACGTTATCTTTATAGCCTCTTTCATACAGGTTAGAGCCTCAACGGTGACTAAGCAGTGAAAAAAGCAGAAAGAAATGGGTTGGGTATTAATGAACAGTATTTCTGCTCTGGTCCATTGATTTACGCAAATAATATACAGATGTGGACACATGCAGTTATCATTGTACTTCGGTCTAATTGGACTGTACAGACTCAAAAGTGATAAACACTCCAGTTTAAAGGAAATTTTCGATGGAAGTTTGCAAAATTGCAAGTAAAATCTTTCAACAGTTTCAGATTGTTCTTTTTCTTTATTACTTACATTTCATTTAACAGAAATGAAACAAATTAAATGTAGACAAAAAGGAAAGTATGCAGCTGAGACATCAGGGAACTAAACGGTGCAAACAGCACTGAGGTAATGAAACTTTCTGGATTCCACAGCCAAGCAACCACAGTAGCACTTTTCATCATAGTGCAGAGGAAGTTACAGATGAATGTGCTTGTTATTTTATGCAACTGTATGAATTAGGATGTTCTGTTTTGTGTGCGTGTGTTTGCGTGTCCTACCCAGCGGGACTGGTCACTGATGAGACTGATGAACAGGGGTGACAGTTTTGCACGGCGCACCTCTGGAGAGGTGGAATTTGAGACCATCATGAAGCACTCGGCACAGGCTTTCCTGATCCCCCACAGACTGTCTGAGCACAGATCGAAGAACTTGGGCATCTACATCAAAAAGAAAAACCAAGTCAGTACAACTCAGATTTAACAATGCAGGTTTGAACAGTAAAAGGGCGTGACAGCAATCAAACTAGCTTTGACGCACTAAATGCAATGCTCTATGTTAAGTATTGACTCAGGAAAAGCTTGACGAACACTAATGTTTAACTTTCATGTTGCATAATGACATAAGTGTAAATATGTGATGAGCATTGAGTCTCAAGGGTCTCACCAGTAGTTTTTCTGTGGCTTCCTGGCCCACAATAGAACAGAACTCCCCAAAATTTGCCGCACAGACCTGTAGATAACCAAAAATAATACAGACATAATAAACACATTGACATAAAATGCATTGGTTTCATCTCTGTAAAGTTGTATTCAGTGCTGTTTGAAAAAATGTTACTGAATGAATTAAAAAAATGTGGTGGGAAAAAAATGTCACATTTATATAGAGCTGAACATTATTCACCACATTTGACCACCTTTGCAGATCCTAAAAAAACTATCCTCCAACTGGCACCAGTTAGACCACAGAATTAACATTCCTCAGAAAACAACCATGTAGTGTGGGCTAACTTGATGCACAAAACAGAATTAAGCCAAACTCTCTCTCTTATTGAATTTATCCTCATGGAACACCCAAAAAACAGTTTAACTCCAGCTCGAACAAGTTGATCCATGTTACTACAGGTTAAAAACAGAATATATTGTAGAGAACCATAAAGTAATTTCCGACTGGTACAACCTATATCCTGTATAAGTTGGAGGATATAAGTGTGGTGTGGAGGTTGTTACCTTGCGGACTTGGAAGAGTCTGGCATCACTGCACAGGTCACAGAAACGTGGCAGTAGCAGATGCTCCACCGTGTCTTTGCTCAACATGGTGACAACTTTACACATGATCTGGAAGATGGGGATATATGGGGAGCAGTTAGTGCCATCACAACTCATCCTGCGCTTCATTGTTCCACTGTTATGCACTGATGACTAAAAACTTGCAGAACATTTGTAGTGAAGTGAAAACCGTCACAAAAGTTTTTTAAAAAAGTGCCTTAGAGAGAGAAACCATTAAGGTGTATTAAGGGTAGAGAGGAAGTGTGTGTGCATTGTATAGGATGTGGGAGGGGGGGTGCTTCAGGAGGCAAAATCTGATTTAGACTGAGTGGAGTGAAAAGCGAACACCCACGTATAAATAAAAGAGGAAATAAACATTCATTTACTTAATTAGATACAGGCACTGACAGATCACCATGAAGCAATAAAAGAAACCCACTGCGCCTCCCTGGCAGCATCGGACTTGCACCTAAGCTATACACGTTGTTATTATAATATTATTTATCCCACGATAATGACACTTAAAAATATATGAATTATGGATATTCTTACAGCAACAGCCTCTATTTTGTAGTCATCGTCACTGCTGGGTTCTGTGAGGTCGATCAGAACTGGACATACTTTGGTCTCCATGTCAGCTTTAGAGATGAGGCCCTGCTCCAGCAGAACGAGCAGGGCTGCCTGGCTCGTCTTCCGCACCTTTAAAGATTAAAGCAAGGTTAAAAACTGTTTTAAATTAACAAAAATAAAACTCATTGTAAAAAACAGTAAATAGTTGTTTAAAAAACAAACCTACCTGGTTATTTGGATCAGTGAGATACCGGACTACAATTGGTACCAAGTATCTTGAGAAAGCGGCTGGGAAGTTGGGCCGACTCTCGTGTAAAAACATGGCGATGTTTGGGACCTGCTCCATCAGCTCAGCCCGCACTGTGGGCTCTGAAACACACCACATTATACAATTAATGATCAATTACATGAGTTACAGGGCAAAAGGTGAGCAAGATTTTTTTTAATAATGCTTATCAAATGAAAGATTGAATTGGAGACTAATATATGGTTTGTTCCAGATTTATCAGATGAACAGGAAAATCCATCTACCTCCGTCTTCTGACATTCTGGCAACTGTCTCCATGACACTGATAAAGTCATTTTCATTGTCACTGAACTCCCGAAGCACATCAAGCAGGCCGCGAGCCACGATCTGCCTAGAAAGCAACAGGAGCTTCAAGTTAGTAGACCGCCTGCCGATACCTACAAGTGGTGAGTGCGACAGCGTAACACACAGCACTGACAGAGCTGTCAAGTGCCTTACACAAACACACACGTGTACTTGAAAATGACCAGAGGGCTTGAACTCTGTGTAGCCGAGCATGAAAAGCATGACGACAGCAGTTACACAAACTTGTTCGGAGACAACAGGGCAGTATTTAACATTTGCAGATGAGCCTAAGAAAATGACTGCGTGTAAAACAGCGTGTAAAACAGTCTACAGCCACATTGAGACAAACACAATACATTCAGGGATCTACTTTAAGTCACTTGACATTCCTGCAGTATAGAGTTAGCCCAGGTATGTGATTAGTAACTACACAGGAACTCAGACAGTGGTTCAGATGACTATGAAAGAAAGAATAAGGACTTGCGACATGTCAATGCGAGTTTTGTGATATAATAAATGAAGAATTCCATAAATACAAAAGGACAAATAAAGACAAGACGCAGCACAACATCCACCCCCCCTCCCCCCGGTTAGAGTTGTAGAATCAACCGTTACATTGATCTTGCTCTGTAGTAAAGGCCCATGACAGCGTTTAGTGTGGATGTGGGTGTTGCCTGAGCACATGGCTGCACTTACCTATTGAAAACATTCTCGCTGAAGGCATACTTCTCTAGCCTCCCGAGAGGGGTAAGGTTGTCTTGTCCAGCATCGAGGAAGGCTGTGATGCGGATTCCGTCGCACTCCGAACCATAGTCATCAAATCCGACTGGGAGGGAGGGAGCGTGAAGTCATTTAAGAGTCACATAAGTTGGAACAGTTTCACAAATAAATGTATAATGCCTACAAAAACAAAACACGTACAGTAGGGACACTGACAGATGTACCTCATTAATTACAATGCCATGCTTGAGCTACTGAATCAGGCTGAATGTCAGGGCTAAATAACCTCCAACGGGTATATTAAGCAGAAAGGCTCTAGTCCAACTGATTATTCCATTAAATCGTTCAACCATAAATACACACTGACTTTAAATTTGGAGCTAAACACTGTTTCATTACCATGGCTAATGCAGACAACAGGGATTGCTGGTCTGTATAACTGCTAATAATAGCATGGTGTGAAACCTTGAAAAGCTGTTGACAGCTTTAGATTTCACAAGGGTGAATGGGGTTGCCCAGAAAGATGACACCTCAATATATACCTCTCCAATGAAGGGAGGAAAAACAAAGCTCCACATACAGTATATGCAAGAAATGAATCCCTAAATCCAGAGGGGTTTTCATGTGGTTTTGAAATTAAAATAAACAGAATACTCACAGTCGTCCAAATCATCATGGCCATCTTCAAAGTATAAAGATAGACCTGCAAGGATAAGACAATAAGAGGGTTGAAGGGTCCATGGTGGCAAACTTGTCATCAACATACCATAACAGTGTCTCTACACACCACTCTGCCCGATGAAATAAGGAGTTCTGGATTGACAGGTATACAAGCTGCAATTTACTAAGAATGGATATGAAGTCTCCTTCCAGAACACTGGCAATAAATCAGTGTGGTCTTGCTGATTAATCATAGTAAAACAGAAACTCTGTGCTCAGAGTGTTAATGTGAGAAGAATTCAAAACAAGTCAATTTAATATCCGAGTGTTTTTCCTGGATCCCTAAAAGAAAGGAAACACTTCCGACATCAAAGCAACTGTTGGAACCGCTTTTTAGTTCTTAAATTAGAATTTTTTCAAGTTAGTAAATTAAAATAGTCATGTTCACATCGATAATCCCCCCCCAGCAAAAAAGATGCTGTATGTCACAAAATGAATCTGACTATCATTGTGATATGCATAATGTTAAGTGTATTGAAACCGCGCTAAAACAATCCAATACAAAAGTCCGGCAATAATTGTCTCCTGCTCGAGGGTTAAGGAGGTCAAACAGTACATTGACTCAATTCACATTTCCACATATTCTGTTTAAAGTCCTTATTTAACTCTGATACACCTCCAAGCTCAGGATTGTACTTTCCCCCTTTAAAAAACACTTCATGTGAACACTTATTGTCGACTATTATTTTAAGCTAACTAGGGCTGTAACTCGTGAATATTTCCATAATCCATTACTGTTGTTTTAGCTGTACTCCTGTTGAGGGTTAAGAACAGAGGACGTCGCACCTTGTGAAGCCTTATGAGACAAATTATGATTTGTGAATGTGGGCTGTACAAATTGTATTGAATAATCTACTGATTTTTTATGTTAATTGACCTAATGTTTCCTATAATAGTGAAAATGTAAACTTCTCAGCCACATTTGACTTATCTTCAACTTAAAAAATGTATTTTTGTCCAACAACCAGTCAAACAAACAACAGATATTCAAATAACTTATACATAAAAGTTAAACAGCTCAAAATTGCGGTGTTGTGACTAGAATTCAATTCATTGCTTGAAAATCACTTTAAATGATAATTGGTTGTTAAATTACTGTAAATAAATGTTCTGTTGAGCAACCAATTGATTAATCGACTTATAATGTCAGATCTAATGTCAATAACGAAAAGTGGGGAAACTAGAAATATAATGCAGGTAGTGACCCAGAAAAACGAATGTCCAGCTGGAGGACAATTATATTTTCAGACGATTAAACGAGTCCAGCAAAAAGGTGATTTTCAACGCCTTTTGACACAATGTTTTTTTTGCTGTATACCGAGACTACACGAAAACTCTCTATCGTGTTTTGTGTTCAGTAGCATCCAGTCCGGTATACACAACAATAGCAAAGTGTGGTAGTCAAAAGAAAAATCAAGAAATAGACCCCAGGGGGAGAAACGTGGTGGCTCGGCTAATGTCTGTGTTTACAGCTGGGCAGGCAAGGGAATGTGATCCAAATATAAAACAACTCGCATCTCAATCGGAAACAATAAACGTGGTGTTTTCGCGAGTGGAGCTTGTAAAGATGCTATGGGTTTCACCGCCGGCATCAAAAAGCAGGTTGACGAAGCACAACATCTCCTCTTTGTTGCGCTATAACGGAGGATTTGACCAGCTTATGGCTGAAAATGACTTTAGCAACTTGGCTAACGTTAGCTAGGTCACCTCGCTAGCTTGGCTACAACAACAGTTCGATAATAAACACGATTCACTGCGCTTGGTGGTGTTCTGCTAATGGAGAAGGGGAGGATTCGGACACTTAATCACATCTGCTTAGGAGTTAGTCGCTCAAATGACGCATCGGAGTCACTCATTTCGACACCGCTGAGTAGCTTTGGTTAGCTAGCTTGCTAGCGCTGCTAAGTTTGCTAGCACAGCTTGTGTCCAGCCCTTTCGCTTGACTTGAAGCGAACACTTCGCCAGGGAACAGCACAAAGGTGGTGGAGCGTGGGGGCCGCGGCTTCCACCGTCTGCAGCCCCCGGAGAACGCAGCGTGGCTCCCCGTGAGTCCACGCAGCGCGAAGGTACGGAGGAAAAGACAAATTTAAAAGTACCATTACCTGCCATCTTGAGTCTTGGCTCGGCTCTGTGGGGCCGCCGTCCCGGTGTGGGCTGTCACCGCCGCACAGCTGTCACTCAAACGCGGCTGCAAACTACTTCCTGAGAGCACTTCCTGGTGCTGGTGTCCCCCACAGCGCCGCGCGTCCAACCACTCCGCCGACAAAGTGCCTCTGAGCCGGGGCACAAACTCCACATAGAACCCGGTACGAACACGAGCCCGTGGGCTTTGTGTGCGTCTCACTCACTGTACACGCACAAAACACACGCGCGCACGCAGACACACACGCATAACAGAGCCGAGCGGTCACGTGACCGCGCAGTTCAAGATGGAGACGGGGCCACTGGGAAGCTCCACTGTTAGCTAGTTAGCTCGTCGACTGCAACCCCCGCGAAATGGCAAACGTCAGCTAACCCGAGGCGCTAATGTGGCAGCTCCCGATGAGGATGAGGTAAAGCGGCTCGATCTCACGGGACAGCGGAGGAACTTTCACGACACGAGGAGGAGGAAACTGTCAATGGTCGTCAGCACCAAAACAAACCAGTTTTGACAGAGAGTAGATCGATATGGCGCTGAGGGAGCTCAAAGTGTGTCTCTTGGGGGTAAGTTAGCATCGATCCCCGTGTAAACACGTCTGTGTCCGGTTCATATTTGTACCTGCAGCATCGGATGAGTGTCGCAGCTCCATAACGAGGATGGTTTGTTTACATGGGTTAAATGTGGTCATAACAGTGATCAAGAGGAAGGCAACACATGCACTATATTCTTAATTAACTTCATGTCTCTTCACTTCTTTGTTTGTACTTTAAAATACTAGTGTATGTCTCATTGACCACGTCCAGACTTCGTACAACAACACCATCAAGCCACACACAGCAGAGACGCATCCCAGAAACATTACAGCATCCTCACGTCATCTCCTCCTGCTCATCATCTACAAGCAAGATTTCAAACACTGTTTAGTTCAGTCAGTCGACAGAAAGATAATCGATGGACTGATAAGTTGCATATGAAGCAACAATGACAAAACATTTTCTCCTTCCATCTTTTCAAATGTGAGGATTTGCTAAAAAAACTAATCTGAAGTTGTCACCTTGGTTTCTTGGGAACTGGGTGTATTTTCACACGTTGTAGACCAAAGGGTTGTTTAAAAACATCAGTCAAAATCCATTTTAACTATCAGACTAAATTACCAATACTTCTGTTACTTCTGCTATTATTCACAAATCTCTCACATGGCAAGATTCATCCACATCTAGTTTTGCCTATAACAACAGCATAAGCCATCATTTTCCCTGCCACTCATTTGTATTGCTGAAGTAAGATGAACATCCTCTTCATCGGCTTATATGTTTTTTTTTTTTTTATATCTTTGTCAATTTTTACTGCATGTGTCCGAATCATTCTCAACACGAGCAGGAAGAAAAAGCAGCAGACCACAAATAGAAACAATGAAGTGGTGCACAGCCAGATAATGTGCTTCTATTTCTGTGATTATACTTCTAGTAACTGTTTAGAAAGCATCAACTTTGTTTGGTCTCTTTTGCAGGATACTGGCGTTGGAAAGTCGAGTATTGTTTGGAGATTTGTGGAGGACAGCTTTGACCCAAACATCAACCCAACAATTGGGTAAGTTCCTGTTGTCTCCCACGCTAGAGGGTATGTTTATTCTCTGCCTCTCTCATTTGTCGTGGTTAAGGTTCTTGCAGTGCACACATGCGCCTAAAGTACACCCAGACGCTTTCTTCTGTGTAAACTATCATCATCATTTTTACCAGTCATCAATAATTGATCGCACTTACAGCTGAAAGAGTTAGATAATCAAATATATCACATCGTGCATAGTGTACCACTCTCAAGACCAAACTATTATTTTACATTTTCATAAATTTTCCTCAGAAATTGTAGAAACGTGGCCCATCTTGCATTGTTAAGGACTGCGGTAAATTAATTTGCATTATCCTCCACTTTAAATGGATTCAGTCCAAAATGTAATGGGCTCGTCCCTATCGTTCTGCCAAGTCTGATCCAAAGTGGTTTTGTCAGCAGGATTGTGTAATTCTGCTGACAATAAATAAATAATAAACCATCAGACCGACACGGGGGAATTCATAACCTTCTGATGGAGGTAAGAAGAAAACATTTCAATACAGGATTGGCAGGTAAAATATAATAGCCTCACCATTACTCAGAATACATAAAAGCGTATTAAATCTGATAAACCTGATAAATATGCACTTGCAGACATTAAAACCACATTTTGATATCGTCTACCTCAAAAAATTAAGTATGAGGCTGACTATCATGAAACCATTTCCTTCCTGTTTTACATTTGAGAGGTTTTTTTTTTTATAAAGCTGGTGCACAGTCTAAGATATCTTCAATCTTCTGCTGATCCAAGTGAAGATGTGGTTTTTTTCCAGTGTTTCTGACTTTTGTAAATCACTATATGAGATGAATATTTTTATAATATAACTCATGTTATACGTGTCTCATGAAGTCATTTCTCTTCACCAGGGCGTCCTTCATGACCAAGACGGTGCAATACCAAAATGAACTACACAAGTTCCTGATCTGGGACACAGCAGGGCAGGAGCGGGTTAGTACTCTCCTTGTTTTTTTAATGGGCCTTTTAAACAAAGCGGAGGAGGATCTACATATGTTTTGCCTCAACAGCACAAAGTTCTTACATGATAATAAAACACACAAAACTGGTTGAAAAGGAAGTGAAAAAGCTGACGACACATGTATGAGACACTCCCTGAACCGGCCTGGAGGAATGTGAACAGTGCAGTTGTTCATTATTTCTGATAGGGGGCAACATTTACCTGTGTATAGGTACAGTTCTGCCCCAAACTCATACTTCGTGTTTCAGGACTTTAAATGTTGTGTGGTGTGATTTGGATTTTCCTTCTTCTAATCATTGAATTTTTTTTAGTGTGTTATTATGGTAGGAAAAATGCATCTGTAAAGATTAGTTCCATTTCAAAATCTTTGTCCTGCCTCTAATTTCCATCTCATTTCTTCTCTCTCTCATTGCACTCATATTTTCCTTTTGTTTGATTTGAAGTGCTACACGCCACTGAAATATGTTGTCTGTTGGCAACTATCATGTCCAGGTGCTCCCTCTTACATAATCTGGATGCGTGTGTGTCTGCAGATGCCATGTTTGGAAAGCTTCGTGTCCACATCATTTTTATTTGACTAAAACCATACAAACTGATGACATGTGAAACCCGAAACAGGATACATCTTGGTGTCTGAGTGCAGATTTGGTGTTAAACCCTGTGAAATCGACACCATGCCTCAGACAGCCACTACTTTCTCCTTTGACTCACACCCTACATCCCACATTTGTCTGCACTATCTCTCCACATCACTTCCCTACACATCACTTCCCCTTTTGTGTGCATGTCCTTCTGTTGTTCTCATACACAATCCCTTTCCCTGCTGCTGTCTTCTCCAGACAGGTGAGGTAGGACGTTGCGTGTTTTCGTTATCTCCCACTCTGAAAGCTTTGCCCTCTTCACCGGTTAAGGGGACAGCAGTGCAGCCTCGTTTAAGATAAGATGAGAGGGAGAAACAAAAGCTGTCTCGCTCCACTGGTGTGTGCTGCCACTGTGTGTTATCTGAGAGTCACTGCCAGAAGGCCTGTCTTTTTCTCCTCTTTGTGTTTTCCTGAAAACAACCTATTTTCCTCTGATTCTTTTGTGTTTTTTTCCATTTTAAGCACCTTTTTTCATTTCCACAAATCCACTTTGTTATTTTCACAGTGTTTCGCATCTGTGCCTGAAAAAGTTGCAACATCCCGTTGGTACAAAGCTGCTCTGGTATTTCAAAGCCTTTCATGGCTTGTTTTCTTACCTCTGTGGAGCTTTGGCCTATCAAAATCTGTTGAGTTGAGTAAGGGGAGTACAGAGCCAGCCAATTCACATGTAAGGGGAGACCAGGGCAGTAAGGAAAAGCTCGGCGATTTCTACACTCCACAATCCATATCTCAATACCACATGAGACCTTAGGAGCACATCTGAGCCCAGCTGTCAACAGCCCTTCCAGGCCTCCCCCTCCTCGGCGCTCCGTCTCACTGAAAACAAGCAAAGGGAACCTTGCATCCGACTGAAACAGGAGGGTTCCTTTCATTATTCACCCAGCTTGTGGTCGCAGCAATTAATAAGCACTCACAGGGTATCAGTGGGGCTGTTTTCTTGGCTGCTGTGCGGCCAGACGACTGGCCTCGGTGTGATTGCTCAGGGTTAAGGCACAGATAGACCACACAGGACTGGCGGTGCTGCAGCCACACACTGGCCAATGAAAGAGACAGCACTCTCTTCAGAGCCGCTGCCAAGTATCCCAAGTTGGATATCCATCGGTGGACAGGCGGCCAGTAACAACTGTAATTATGTGGAATGTGTGCTTTTCCTGAGGTAACAGTGTCACTCCAAGATGAATAGTTTATTCCATCGTATTGTAATGGAAAATAGAATTGGCGGGAAAGAAGGGTCATTCCAAGTCTATTTGAGACATGGGGGCTTCTTTTAAAATAAATATTGTTACTTAATACAAATTACATTATGTCATTAGTCTGCTTAATATTCTCACATGTAAGGAGTTGGAGATGGGAAATAATAAAACAAATTGAATACATTCTTATATAAAACATTTTCTGGAATTAGATTTAAAGAGGAGCCGATTCAAAGTTATGGTCGTTTTGGTGGGCTGTAGTTTGTGGTACTGTTGAATGAGGGACTTGGCAAACTGACAAGAGCACCTGTGTGTAATACAATAAATACAGCTCAACAGCCTTTTATTTCTGTTACGGGGAAACCCTTACAACAATTATAACCCAGTAACAGCCTTAAAATCCCGAATCACTTTTAACTATTACATTTAAACATTTTTGTAGTTGTTAATAGAAGCATTTAATAAAATAAGGTATAGTAAATGGCCTCATAATCAACTGTTGTATTAGGAACTAAACAGAGGTGTAAGGAGTATTTGGATCTTTTACTCAAGTATTAAAGTAATACCACAGTTTATTAATTCTACAAATAGAAGTCCTATAGAAGTTATTTAACATCTGCAGAATGTGCTATAACTTAAAAAAGTTATATCGTTATATATTAGTTGTATAAAATATATATATAAGGCATTTCATGGTTGTAGCTAGTTGCAGTGGAGCCAATGTTTTACAATTTTATATGCGGTTGGTGGATTTATGTGGAACAATGCCTCATTTATAATATGATGAATTAAGCAAAAAGTAGCAGTGAATGTAAAAAAATTTGGACAACTTAGAGTTGTTTTAAAATGTAACATTAGAGTAAATTTACTCAGTTATCTTCCGTCCCTGGAGATAAATAATGCTAAAGGAATTAGAAATAAGTCTTTTTCTTTCTGCTGCTGTCTTGAAATTGTCTTAAAGGCTGTTTAGACACCATCCTGAATATTTGTGCAGCTTAGAAACTTTAAACTGTTGCTGTAGTTTAACCATTGCTTTCCCTTTAGCATGAGGTGAAAACCCCAATACGTCTTGATATGTTATGACAGCAGGCTAATTTGTAAAGCCAGCTTTCACGGTGCCCTGGAAAGTCTTTTGCCAGAAAAATACCAAAAGCTGGCACAGGAAAAAGAAACCCCTGCCTCCCAGGCAGCCAGGGGTGGACGTTCTGCACATGTTGTTTTGATTATGGAGGGCTTTGTGATGTGTTGGGCTGAGATCAAATGTATAGTCTTCCATAAATATAAAAATCCTAACAGCTTTTGACACATTCTGCTCATCTTTCTCTTGATGGCTCCCACATGTGTGAGGTCCTGGTGGAAAGACGAGCCGAGCAGTTTTAAATTAAACTGCTCGCCTTGTGGGCTCAGAACACCAGGTCTCTGGTTTTATGAAACTGTGTCTATTTTGCTTATTTTTTAAGGTTTTTGTAATTGCGTTTTATTGAGTCTAATGGAACTCACAGTGAGAGTTATCACCACCTTCTGGTCTTATGTAACGGATAAGCCTTATTCTAATAAAAGCCTAGAGTTTAATTCTGTGTCAAAAATGCAATAGTGCAATTATAGAGAAATTATATTTTTAGTTCTCATCCAAGAATGAAGAAAACTGGAAGTAAATCAAGTGTCTCCAGAGACGAGCCGTGATTAATCGACTTTGAATAAGATCTTCTAAATTGCTATTTACCCTGATCATCTTCGGTTTCACATGGTTTCAAAGCTGCATCCATATTTAATGATGTCAGTAGATCATACAGTCTAGTTCAGACAGAGATGAATCTCATTGAGAGGCTTTAGACACGTCTTGCCGTCCCTGTCCAACACTGAACCTTCTTTTTTTCTTCAGAAGAATTGTTACAGTGTTTTATAACTGTTTCCTTTCTCTGCCTTCCCACAGTTTCGTGCTCTGGCACCGATGTACTACAGAGGTTCGGCAGCAGCCATCATTGTTTATGACATCACAAAAGAGGTATTGTTAGCTTTTTTTTTCTCTTCAACCACTAATCCACTAATTACTCAGTGAATACTTTCATTGATTTAGTCTGTGTCTTTTCCTGAAGTTTGACATTTTCGGTGAATGAGTTCATCTTGAGAATTAGTTTAGAAGATTGATAACGCTCTCATTTCTGATACTACAGCTTATAGTATAGAAAGTTGTGGTAATGTGCTAAACAATTTCATGGATTGGCCAAGAAATATCCCATGCCATATCCCCCTGGTTTTATGCTTAATAAGCTAACCGCCTGCTGGCTTCTGTAACATAGAGACATGAGAGGGGTGCTGATCCTTCCATCTTACTCTCATCACAAGAGCAAATGCATGTGTTTCCCAGAATGTCTAACGATTTCTTTAACCTTTCTCCAGAGATATGGTGTGCTGTCTGTTTATAAGTCCTCTCAGTCAAACATGCTGTTTACTCTTACCACCAGGAGTCCTTCCAAACACTGAAGAACTGGGTGAAGGAGCTGCGTCAGCACGGGCCTCCTAACATCGTGGTTGCCATCGCTGGCAACAAATGTGACCTTTCTGATGCCAGGTGAACCTGAGTTAGAGATAAAACTTGCCCCTACTCATAAGTTTTCTGTCTGCTGTCTAAATATGAGGTGGACAGGTAGACAAATGAACTGATTACCAGATCATCCATGAAATTTAACAATCTGTGAACATATTACAACATATTCATTTTGTATTTACAGAGAAGTGCCAGAGAGAGAGGCCAAGGATTATGCTGATTCCATTCATGCCATCTTTGTAGAAACCAGCGCCAAGAACGCCATTAACATCAATGAGGTGTTTATAGAGATAAGTGAGTGTGTTTCTCCACCATTTGGTATTATTGACCTACATGTCCTCAAATGCCTTGAGTCGTATAATTCTTTAATTAATCATTTTCACAGCATCTATACAGTTGACTTCTGAACTGCTTATTTTAGACTGGATAAGTGTGTTTTGAGCAGTGTTGCCAAATAGAGGTACTACTTCTAAATGTGTCTAGAGTGTTATCAGTGTTAGTGTGAAACAGAGCTCTGACGTTGATGAGCTGCTTCAGGATAAGAAACAGATAATCATGAAGTAAATTGCTCAAATGCCAGATAAGTTGGAGTTTCCTTAAAAACGAGATATACATATTAGCGGTGTACCATTACCCTATTACAACGCACTTGTATATAGTATGAATACTAAAACATCTTATACTTACATGAAATTATATAATACTTACACTACTGATTAAACAGACTTCAGAGCGGAACGAAAACTAAAAAGTTTTTCCTCCACACATTTAAATACTTTTTATGCTGCAAGATCTTCTGTAACGTATGAGAATTTAGTAATATATTAGAGTTGTGGAATATGCTTGTTATTCAACAAATCCTTTATGATCTCAATAGATCTACACCTTAAGTGTGTTTCCACAGCAGGAGGTTTCCCTGGGGAGCAGAAATTTTTTGAGAAACTCCGTTCAACCACCTGTAACTCCACCAGAAGAACCTGAGTTTAAATTAAGTTTAAGGGTGATACTTTTACTTCCCCAAAAAGTCTGTGTTTGGGGAGTAGTGCTCTCTGAATGCTCTGGAACACACAGGTTGGAAGTTAACAGGCTGTCTATCACTATGTTGTAAAGTATGCCAGTCTTTTTTGTGCTGTCACTTCACATGTCGCCACATGCAAATAAGAATGTGTTTGTCTCACAGGTAGGCGGATCCCCGTTGTAGAGGCAGCAGGAGGCACTTCAGGAAAAGGTTTCAAACTGGGACGTCAGGCCTCAGAGTCTCGCAGGACGTGCTGCTGATGATGCCGGTGACTGTTCCATCATGACCTATGACCTGACCTTTGCCTATTCTCTGTGTCCCCGACCTGCCTCAGCTATACACGCCCTCAGTCATCCTGCCGGCACTGTTATCCGGGTGCGACAGTGTCACTCTGATGATGATAGTAAATGCATTTTTAAAGCACTTAAAGCGACACTATGTAACTTTTACCGAGAAACAGGGCCCTCTGCAGCCACGTGTGATGATAAATTCCGATTTAGCTGGAGCTTTTACTGCGTAGTCCCACTCACAACAGACAACAACTGAACTGTTAATATTACAAGTGATCCCTGGCTTCCTGAAGCCGCTGTAACAAATACACCAAACTCTGTGTGGAATTTCTCATATTTTAAAAGTTTCTTGAGGGAATATTAAACATAAACTGTAGTTTTTAATGACTTCGAAGACTTTTTAACTGATCGGCAGTTCAACAGTTCACCGTGATTCTGACAATTTAAGCTGCGACTATCAGTCACTTAAACACAGGAGGTCGTCACATAGAGCAAGCAGAGAGGTTCAGGGTGAGGAGTGGAAATTCTCCCTATCCTAGTCAATGAACCATCAAACTAATGTGGAAGCTGCTATTTCAAGGTAATAAAAAATACATAGTGTTGCTTAACGATAGCAAATCATCATGTGTCGTCTGTAAGTTGCTTGCAGGTGAAATACTTTCAGAGCACAGACAAACATGGTTGCACAAATACATTAAAAAGACAGGGGAAGACCCCCCCCCCCCCCCCCACACACACACCCCACACACACACAGACATTCTGGCTTCTATAATGGACTCCAGTCTCTATATGGTATGGTGTAGTCTTATGTTGATCAGCGACTCATCAAATTCATTCAGAAGTGACTTGTAGCTGTAAATTTGTACAAATATATTATCTTTCAACAAAAAGTTAATTGACAATGTTTAAATCTCAACCTCAAATTATTTAGATAATATTTAAGTTATTGCCTTTATTTTCCTGGGAGACCTTTCCCCCGAAACGTTAGGAAGGATCCATTTTTATAATTAATGTGTATAATCAATTATTAATCGGATATTTCTGATCAAAGGGATCAATGTTTGTACCAATCTCTGATGTTAACGTTTGCTTGAAGGATAAAAGTCAGGAAAGAAGGTGCACGCTTGATTTACATTTGATTGTTTTCATCAAGGCAAAATATCAAAATGGGGTTTTGATCTCAGCCTAAATCAAACAGTTGAATATGCAGAAAAAAAGGTGTGTATACATCTGCTTCCTTTTAACGATAAAGGAATGGTTCAACATTTTTGGAAGCACTCTTGAGATGAGAATATTGATAGCTCTCTTACGTCTGCGTAGCTCAACATGAAGACGAAGCCAAGCTAGCTGTCACCACCTCTTTCCAGTCTTAATGCTAAGCTACGCTAACCAAATGTTTGTTATCTCCTTCTAATGAATGCTCAGATGTGAGAGTGGTATTGATCTTCTCATCTAACTTTCCACAAAGTTAAGCAGCATATTATCCAAACCATTCCTTTACATCTTTAATTAATCTCTCATTTGGCGTTCAGGATATTTTGATCGTCGCTTGCCTGCGGACGATTACAATAGTTTAAAATTGAAGAAAATAATGCCATCTCCCTTTTGAGAGCAACCCAACAGTCCTCTTGTCCCAGTGACAGAGCTTTAATCAGGGCGGAATTCTCTGACTGTTGGTTGTCTTGAAGCTGATTATAAGCGAACAGTTCCAGCTGCTCACATGTGTTCCACATTTCCACTTGTAATTGCTGAAGATCCATGAACAGGCTCATGTGGATGATGTACCCCGCAGAGCACAGAGAATCTCGCCGGTTGTTTCCAAACACTAATCCAAATTCATTTTTTCTTTAATCTCCTGTCTGTCTGCAGCCCTTCGCGGCTATTCACGAGAAATTGTACAGGCAAGGCCAGTTTTTCTGAGGTATTGCCAAATTCTTTAATTGTGCGATAAATATTTTTCATTCTCCCCCGGGTCACACATCCAAACTTGTTTTACTAGCTGCCCTGTGATGGAAACAATACGAGATCTGGAAACTCGACCTCGTTCAGAGGAAGCTCCGATTTTTGGAGCTTAAATCTCCCCTCAGCAGAAGTTTATAGGTGGAGAATCAGATGTAACACTGTGTTGACATGCTGACCCCTTAATGAACCTTTGTTTCCATTGCGCTCTGTATGCACTTTGTTCCAGTGTCTGCTTTCTGACTTTCCTCTCTCTTCTGTGTTGTTCCCCTAAATGACAAACTTATTGCCGGGCCAGATTTCAATCATGGTACAGTTACAGCTTTCACAGAGCCACATCATCACCCGTTTTCTCTGTGATCCTTATGTTATGTTACAGCAATCTCATTTGCCTCTTGATATTGTTTGAACTTCAGCAGCAGTGGATCAATGAGTCCACACTGACTTATCATTCTTTGTAATGTCATGCTTCCCTGGATCTTATTAGCTCCCTCAGTCCCAAAACCTATTTTCAAACTTGCCAAAAGAAATGCAGATATGGTCTTAGTTAGACTGCATCGGCACATTTCTCAACGTGAATTGTGTCCTTTTCTGCCAGCGAATGACACTTAATTTGCCTTTGAGCGTCTTAATGTAACTGATGAATACAGTGCAGAGTAGCGCCGCCTAATCTTTCAGGATTTCTTCTGTGGAGTGCAATAGTTGTTATAATGACAAAGGTAAAATGTGACCTAATCGGAGACATTAGTGATGTGTTCACACAGAAAAGCAAATGCCTGTGCAAAAGATCTCCAACAGGATAATGACAGGTTTATATGAACCTCATTTTATGTGTATTTGGTGACGGGTTTGCTCATCCATCATATGACAGAGAGTCCAAACACTCTTCTGTCTTTGATAATTCACCAAGCATGACATCATGATAGCAACACTAGCTACTAAAACCTCCGCCATCACATTAAGAAGGGAATCACTGCAGCTGCACTTTTGACTCACTGACTGTTTGTATTAATTGGCTTCTAATACGAACTAACGCTGTCTGCAGCATGTTAATATGCCTGTGAAACACTTTATGAAACATTCTTGCACGGGTGTCAGACTTTCCTTAATATCCCATGGTGTTATTTGAAAGTTTTGACTGTTTGCTCAGCTCGTATTGCGATGAAGACGTTGGTGCCAAATAATGTCAAAACTATTTTACTACATCATGCATAATTAACCATTTTTTATTGTTGTTGTAATATAATGATTTAAAGTACTAATCGCATAAAATGCTTACAAAAATATTTGAGTTCTGATAATGATGACATGTTTCCCCCTCATTTGGAAACGGGAGGCATGAATAGTGTTTGCCAATTTTGCATTGAAAAATACCATTAGTCTCGGGCTGGCCCTGGGAATGTGATTAATCTATATTGTGTATATTTTTCAGTGTAGATAAATACCATCAGATTGCACACAAATCAATGACTCTATTCTAGTCGTGTGCCCACAGTGGACTTGTTCACCATTTGCAGTGAAACCATCTGAGCTGTAGTGACCATATTTAGCTTTTTATTAAATTTCATATTGATTGTAACAAAATACCTGAGAACTTTTGTTTGCTGTGTATTTCCAAATGTGTAAAAAGGGAATTGTCAATCGTTTACTAATAAAAGATTGACAAAAAATACAATGTGTGACTATATGTCGTTTTTTTTACTGAGAGAGACTCCAGAGCCTTGTGTGCATTAACTTGTTCCTTGGGGATACAGTGACAATGTTCTTAGTGATTGGTTGTGTTGTTTATTTTGAGCCAGAGTCTGGCTCTATATATAAACTAGACACTTGAGATGTGTGTTTGATGGGCAGAGGGATTTTCACTGCAATCCAAGTAGTGCTCAAGAGGTCAGAACACTTTTTTAGACAACCTCCCAGAATCCCCTTCTGTTGTATATACCTCACACGGCACTGGGAAAAAGTTACAGGCACTAAAAGCGATATGAGGATTATTCAGAAATAAGGTCATGAGGGCTTTTTGATTCACCAGTTAATTTCATGGAAAGTCCAGTTAAGTTTCAGAAATTGAATAAAAAAGGGACTTTTAACTGCAAACTTGACATTTTGATCAATTAATAAAGGCAAAGAATCAGAGGTTAGACGTATTACTATTATTATTATCATCAGGGTGTATCCCGCCCGCCTCTTGCTAAATGTCAGAAGGGATCGGCTCCAGCTCCCCTCGCGACCCTAAAGACTGTGGTATAGATAATGAATTAATGGATTTATTATTATTATTATTAATATTATTAAGAGTCATAGCTGGAGTAGTATAATTACTATTACATCCACCCAATAATCATAAATTGAGTTTTCCTGAAAGGTGGCTGCACCCTTGCCTCCCTCTCCTTCTCTCTCCCCCTCCCTCCCTCCCTCTCTCCCTCGCGCTGCAGAGGCGGTGACGTCACGGCGCTGTCTCTCACTCCCTTCCTGCTGCATCACAACAGCCGCTAGCAGCTCGAGTAGCACCAGTGACCGGGGGGGCCCCCGCAACACAGGATTTATCCGCCAGCCAGCTCGTTGACAGAGAGAGGGGAGAGAGGAAAGAAGAGAGAACCCGACCACCCCGCGGACCCTGCAGCGCCCCAGCGACGTCCTGACTTCGGGGGCTTGACGGACAGGAACTCGGCTGCAGCGCGATAGCCCCGCTCCAGCTGTTGGGACATGGCCAGGCCGGAACAGGTTCTGCTCCTGGAGCCTCCGCACGAGCTGAAATTCAGAGGTAGGAGCGGAGGGGAGGGCCCGGCTGTGGAGGGAGCAGGGGAAGGAAGGAAGGAGGGAGGGAAGGAGGGAGGAGGGGGGGACGCCTCTGCCAGCGGGGTGGGGCGGAGGAGGGAGGGAGGGATGGACGGACGGCGGGGGGGGGCAGGCCCATGTTTTGGGAACCAAACCTGTGTTGAAGCTGCGGTGCTGCTCTCTCTGACCTGTCACCCTCCAGTGAAACCCGGGGAGGCTGCTCCGAGAGGACGGCAGGTCACCTAGCTTAGCTTCACCTAGATTAGCTTCTCACGGCTAAGCTAGCCGGGCCCGGCCAATGCCTCCTGACCGCAGCCCCTAAAGTCCTCAGAAGGGAAAGACACCAAACGTCACGTGCACTTGGGGATATGCCCACCATGATAAACAGGCCAGATTATTATCCCCCTCAAATTCCACCAGCTTCCATTGCACACGAGCTGCTAGATCCTTAGCAGGTGTAGCTAGCTGTCATTAGCCCTGACAGCCAGGGGTAATCTAATAACATGGCAGCTGAAAACTTTGCAACCCCTGCTGCCCCATGTAGCTGCAGGTCATCAACATGCCAACAGCCTCACAGGCACAGAGAGACATTCACTCCGTGTTCCAGTGAGAGGTATCACTAATGGTACAGGAACTTATATGGTTCTATTGCATTCGTTTTTGATCCTGATAGAGTTCAGTGCAAAGATCTCACTTTAGATCTGTGTGCACAGACAGAGCTTCACTCCTGATACACCATGTCAATACAAGACTTAATCATTACTACTGATAGACTGCACAGCATCATCTGAGGACAGCCTGTACTCTGGTGTAAGCAGCATAACGTGAAGCTCCTGTGGCAGCTGTCAGACTTCCCAAATTGAAAGTGTTAACGCATGTCAAACACAGAGCCTCGGTACACAGTGGCAGTGTGTTACCTGTCTGACCTGAAAGCTTGTTCCTGCTGTTCTAATTTAAAATATTCCACTGTCTTTATATAACGTTCCAGAGCTGTGACCAGATCCCAGGAACTAACAGTTCTTTCTGTGCTCAGGTTTCCTGAATATGATCCACTCATTACTATTTCACAGCTTTTCATAATTATCTTGGGTTGTTGTCTGACCTGTGTCTCAACATCTCGCTGATGGCGTTTGCTCGGAGAACCGTCTGGATGGGTTTTTGGAAACGAGACGTTTAATGACATTAGTGACAATTCAAGAAATTACTTGATTAAAAAACGAATAGTTATTTATCTGCACCCTGATTACACTGTTATAGTACTTTTACAATATTTCACACATTAAGGTGTAGCTATACTGAAGCTACCCATGTATTGACAATAGTAATGCTGTGTCTTAAGAGGAATCAGACACAGGGTCACAGTGTCAGAGTCCCCTACCAGCTTGCGCATTCAATAATCAATAATATACAACAAGGAGTCCTGTGTGGAAATAATGGACAAAGAAGACCTGACCCATGCTATAATACTGACTCTTGTTATTTCTTTCTTTTTTAGAGACACTTACAGGACACCTCTGAGCACATGACATCACAGTTGTACAATTATCAGTTATTTCATTATCTATTCTATGGTTCACCAAATCCCACCAAAATTGCCACTCAACCTCAAACTGAACTCAGACTTAACTAATGGAAACTCCAGTAGATATTGATTAACGTGTGTCTCCCTAATTGGAAACAGATAAATTACTTTGTAACTGAAAGCAGATTTTTTAGGGAATTATGAGGAAAGTTTCCAGCTGGACAATATAGGACCTTTTACCATAGATCGTAACCTGTATGTTGCATAGACATCCATGTGTTGTGGCTGAACAATGTGTGTTGCTCAATTTACTTGACAATGGCACAAATCACATGCCTATACTCAGGTTCCAAGTAATATGTAGGCACGTAGGGTGAAACTTCAGGGAATAGGGAGTGGGTCAGTCAGGAGAAACTTGTAGCTAAGACCATCTGTGGACCAAATACTCTCAGATGTTAAGCTATGGACTTTTTCATTTTTATCTTCGTCAGGGGTAACGTTGACAGATCTCTACAAAAGCCTTCCAGACCCCCCACTTTTTATACACTTTTAATTAGATCCAACCTTGGAAGACGACAGATTCACATATCAAGTCTTCGTAATAGTTTTTTTACGGCCATTTGCGGTTTTTTCGTGAATTGGACGGTGTCCCAAGAAACTTTCAGGAAGTAGTGGATCAGGTGTACAGTAGTCAGTTGCATGGGTCTCTTTCATTAAAAGCCTTCAGATGTCAAGCCAGGATTGTGAGGGTCTGAATTTCCTCTCTGTTTTTGCTCAACGGGTACGGGAAGTGTCAGTTGCTCTGGATGTTTGTTGAGCTGAAACTTTATCTTCAATCTGGTGTATGTGCTAATTCTGAAATAGCTCCATGTTTCCCTGCAGTGTGAGTCTCTCAACTGCAGACTGTACCCTCACCACAGTTGCTACTGTAGTGTCCTAATTTGTTGTTTCATTGGGAAACTACTTGATTATAAGTATAATGGTGAGGGTTGTACATAAGGCCACAAGTTCAAAATCATATTTGGATTAATAGAAGGTGGTCCACAAATGCATGTTTCAGACCCAAATCAGCTCATGTGTCTCACCATGTTTTTCACCAGGTCCAATGATTACAGATCTTAATACGCTGCAGTAAAGCAATGAAAAAAAGCAAGGGACCTCTCTCGTAGACATTGTCTAAATTCAGAATAATGTGTTTTCTATGTGGTTTTTAACTTGTGGAAAATCTGAAATTAAACTTGGTTCCCGTAAGATGTGAGGTACTGGGATTTGTCATTGCCCCTAGAGAGGGATTTGTTGGATTTAAACTATGCATATCTGACCAGTGAGGGTTCACTCCCTACAGTATTTGTAATGTGCCAATAATGTAAAAGAAGACTCATTAAACTCCAGCCTTTCTCCGAGGTCGGTGCATTAGCCAGATTAAGTTGTGGTACTTTTCTGACTGTTCTCAAACTAGAGCTGTCACATCATACTGGAATGTTTTTTTCACAACTTTAAGTCTGACATATTAAAAACCTGCAGTAGTTGAATTGGCAGCGAAACCCTGTTTAACCACATGTCAGGTCCAATAAAGATAACATGTGGCTGTAGATTGAATTTGTCATAATTTAATCCACATCCAGAAAGGCTTTGGTAGACCACATTTAAATGTGCGTGTACACATGTAATATATTTTTAATAGTGTTACCCACTGGTGTTTTACTAAGTTAATCTATCTGAACATTCCTATTGTTCAAACAACTTGCTGGAGTCTCTCTTTGCTTTGTATTAGGTGTGTTACCCCTTTTTTTGCCTTTTTGTAGTTCCGTTTTTTTCTGTCTCTTTCTCTTATTTCTCTTCAAGTCTTTGATTTTTACATTTGTTAAATATTACACTCTTCGATGACATTTCAGAATATGACTTTGTCAAATAGTACACACAGACTCTTGATCTAACCGAAACTGCCTTTACAAAAACAAATGTTTTAAGTGTCCACCTTTTGTCGTCTTTCTTAACAGGTCCATTCTCAGATGTGGTCACCGCAAACCTCAAGCTCGCCAACCCAACAGACAGAAATGTGTGTTTCAAGGTGAAGACGACGGCACCACGCCGGTACTGTGTGCGGCCAAACAGTGGAATTATCGATGCAGGCACCTCAATCAATGTCTCAGGTAATAAATGAGAAGCTTTGCCATGAAGGAACTGTAGAATCATGTGACATTACATAGTTACTGATTTACCAAGAGAAAAGTTTAACATGTAGCAGCAACACTTTCTCAAATAATTAGTGAATTTCCAGAAAATGTATTTGACAGGTTCGGTAATTTAGTCTTTTAGCAAATTAGATAGAAAACATTCGCTTGTTGCAGCTTCTCTGACTCAAGTGTTTTTTGACTACAGGTCAAACCAGTCATGCAGGTTGAAAGTGTTATTTCTTGTAAATTTGGACTGATGTTTCTACACTACAAGATTGATGATGAAAGTGATAATTTATTACAGCCCCATTCGGTACAGTGGGGACTTATGAGACTGCATATCTGCATATCCATGATTTGGGGTTTGATTTTAATCTTGATTGGATAAAAACATGTGGCTCATTGTGAGGAAGGAACTAAAACTATTATTTATCTTGTATCTTCGATGGGTTTGGTCTTTTACATAAACACTTCACTCCTCTTTCATTGCAAAGTATTCCCCATGTTCTCTAGCCCCGGTCCCTCATGGCAGGCCTCATTCCCAGTCAGACACTTGGATGGAGACAGGTACAGTCTAGTGTTTCCACACTGGGCCTCCTTTGCCATTTACAGCCACAGACTCATTTTACAACCTCTCCTATCTGGTGTCAACTACTGCAAATGGTGTCACTGGGGCCTGCTGTCAGCAGTGGGCGACAAATCAGCGCAGTCCGCTCTGTCAGTTAGCTTCATTTTTCACCCTTATTAGGCTGAGAAAGGTCACAGGTTCGAGTCCCAAAAGAAGTCTGCTTTTCTGAGAATCTAGTCTGCAAACATGTAAGTGTCACGACTGGGGTCCAAAAATCACTGAACTACGACAGCCGGCACAGTCTGTGACCTCTCTCGGTCTAATCTGTCTTCAGGGAGAATTCAAGCCTACATAGTTCATCGACGCAGTGCACTTAACAAGATGGCAAGGTCTTGGGGGCACTCATTTTACAGGCACTGTGTGCTTTTAAATCAAAAATAGAGTATTTTGATGAAAAAGCAGAGTTTAATTTAAAGACCTTACATGGATAACTCGCACCATTGTTTTTACCTACTTGGGTTGCTTCTCCTAAGGAGTGTGTGGCTCTTAACAGTACTGACAGACATTTCCCTCTCTTCCGTTAACTTTGCTGCACCTTGTATTTAATGGTGCTACTCCAAAACATATGCCAGTTTGACCTTTTTATCGCCACTCTTTTCAATTCAACATGCAAATGGTAAATGCCACGCAAAGCATAATATGTATCATCAGCAGTGTAAACAGTAAAGGCTAATAAACACATATTTTCAGGGTCAGACTCATTCACAGCAGCAGGAACATTTCCAGAACATTCAGGCACCTCGGTATAGCACTCAAGAGGCAGGACATGACATATACATTCTACTGTGGAAAGCACAGTGTTTTTGTCTACAGCTATTGACTCCTCTGTAATGTTTATTTTGGCCTTGGCAACAATACTACAAGCATATGGGCGTATGTGCAAAATCAACAAAAGAGTCAAAAGATGAGATATTTGTATTCTTCAAGTTTCACGTTTCGTCACACGCCCACATTCTCGCTGGGAATTTTTCAGTTTTTTGATAGGGGGCTGGCAGGAAAAGTTCAAACTGACTCAGCTGATTGGGTTCTCACATGCAGCCCCCCTGGAAAGTTTCAGGGAAATGTTCAGTCCTCAGTGCGTGTCTGAAAGCAGTTCAAGTCTCAGCAGAAGTAAAAATATTCTGAAAGCACCAATAATCCCCAAATCATCCTTATTGAGGTATTCAGGCAAAAGTAAAGGATTTATAACTTGCCGCAGTTCAGCCTGTCTCGTATTTCAGAATTTTTTTATGACAAAGCAACACAAAAGCTCCACAGACATGCACTCTCACTGAGGCGAGAGAGAACCGTCTGCCACGGGATACCTACAGACCTCAGATGTGTCATTTGCTGGCTTAGCTGAGGATAGACCCAGTGCTTTTGAAGCTCAACCCAGCTTTAACTGTATATGTTGAACGTAGCCATGGCCACAGGAATGCTGCAGGGATTGATTGGTGTTATGTAGCAGCATCCAGTGGAAAAATATGTGGCATGAGTGTTTCAAAAATCCTTGTGTCCACACATATTGAACTTCTTCTGGGAATTTGTCAGAAGTTTGTCTGTCATACTGGGGACGTATTCTCATTCAGAGGGAGCCAGGAAGCAAAGAACAACAATTCCCGTGTGGCAGTTATCAGAATGAGCTTCATTAGCTTCTCCTTGCACCCATTCCCCATTTGTGTGTTACGACAGGACAAGAAAATAAGTCTCCTGTCTTAACCAACACCTGAGTCCCTTTTCATGTTCATCACCATCATCACCACACAAGTGGTCTGTCACCATATTCTCAATTAGTCATGTGCCACTGTCAAAGTAGCACATAACATTGTGTTGTCATTATTTTGTTATCTATTTGTGTTACTTAATTCCATGTGGTATTTAGATTTAATCAAACCTAGCAAAATCAAAAGTGAACTTTATGTGGCAGCTTTGTTGGACTCTACAAATAAACTAACATTAAATACACCACAATCCCCATAATCAAAGGCAGGTTCATTGTTCATTTAAAGTTTAGGACGTTTGATCGATCAGTTGCTCAATGAAGTGCAGAGTCTACTGAAGTTTTTTGATGAATGGTCGTTCAGAAAATCGAAAGTACAGACATAAAATATTCTACATAAACCAGGGGTGGGGAACCTTTTTACAATTAGAGCCATTTCAATCTTTATAACATCCTTTACTGGCCACACTAAATTATTGAACACATACATCAAGTTAACCTCTCTAAAGCAATAGCTGGAACTGTTTCTCTTTGGCAAGGCGTCTGATGGTAGTGATGATGATGATGATGCTACATGCAAATGGGTTTCCAGGTTCTGGTGAGTCAGTGTTAATCAGAATCATATTTGCAGGAAACAGCGTTGAACAGAACAGCTCACAGCAGTAGACTGTCTCTAACAGAGATGCAAGCTTTGGTGCATTTCCCCTAAGAGTGAAAAAATCCTCGGCACGTAATTCATTTTACAGAAGTCAAGCAGACAGAGGTTGTTGTACCGAGCTTGAGCATGTTGTTGCTTTGCGATGGTTCTTCGAGACAAACGGACACTTTGGGAGAATTTTACTTTGGGCAGGTCGAGCAGCTCCGCAGCAGCAACAACGCCCAACCTCACAAGCTAGGTTGAATTAGCATGACCCGGAGTGAATGAGGTTTCAGCTTTTTAGCTTTGAAACCTCATTGTCAAAGATTGACATTTTTCACTATTGTTTGAGATTATATTAACAAATTAATCAATTGGTCTGTAAGTTAAAAAGAATTGTAAATTTCAGCTGTAAATGGCACCATGAATTGAACTAAATTAAGTCTTGAATGTGGACAATTGTTATATCTATAGCTGTAACTCAGTCGATTGACAGAAGATTAATCTGCACCAACTTTGATAGTTGATCATATATTTAAGGCATTCTTTAATCAAATAAATGCCAAACTTTCCAGCCTCTTAAATTTGATAAGCTAGTTTCGTATGTTTTATTAGGATGAAAATGAAATATATATATAGATAGATAGATATTCACTCTTGGCTAAAATAATTATTTATGTTTTGAAACTTTAATTTGAAATTGTCGTGCATCATTTTATTTCCTGACATTTTAAAGACCAAACAACTAATAAAGGAAACAGTAGAGTTAAGTTTTTTCCCCAATGTTTAAATGATAATATAAAGTTTTATATAAAGAATCGTCTGCAGGCCTGATCTTGAAGCACTTCAAGGTAAATTGTTTGATGTTATTCTCTTGTGAGCTTCTTGTCTTGCACAACAAAATGTATTAATGACAGGAAAGGAAAATGTCCTTTCCGCCCTCCCTCAGCACTCTACTTTTTCCATTCATCATCAACAAGCAGGCAGGCCATTACCTTCCAGCTTGAGCGTGTTGACTACAATTAGCCTCTGTGAGTTTTATGAATGTTTACCCAGCACGAAGACAGACCACTAAATCATACCATTAGCAGAAGTAGCTTTTTGTAAAGGTGTGTTCAAAGGCTGGAAAACAAAGATGATGTAAATCTATGGTTTTTTTTCATCTCAGACTTTGGCTCCGGACCTTTTTTGTGTTGCTCAAAGAACTTAAATGCTTTCCTGCCTCCCCTCTCTGTTATTGTCCCCTCGGACCCGAAGGTAGATGGCAGCACAAATTGATTCTGACTGAAACAGGACGTTCTCAATCTGTTCAAGCCGTCTGTTTCTGGTTTGCGATATTGAACTGCCTTGATTGCTGTAATAGTGCACTACATCTCTGAGGTTTTCCACTCTAGGGAGAATTGGCATGTGCCATATATGAAAACCATCCTAATAGCTACACCAGCTTTGAAATTAGGAGGTCATTTGTCTCTAGTGAAAGCCAAAGAATCACGCAGACATTGCTGACATAGTTGATGCCGATGTCAAAATATGCCTTTGAATTGCACCCTCATTTAAAATGGGACAAAAAGATCAGCCTTCAATAGACATTTTCTACTCTTCTACGATGGCCACTTGAACTCCAACACTGGCATAAGAAAGTGATTATTAATCATGTTTGCAGCTTTAAAATTCTCAACTTCTCATTCATTGGAGTGACATCAAATAACACACCACAGACTGGGGGGGACTGCTGTGGTGATGGGTTAAAGTTGTGTTCCAACTCCACACCTGCTTTCTGTTAGAGTGATATGTAATGTTAAGGAAGAAAAAGGCTGAGTTGGAAGCTGTTAGCGAGATTACCCCCTTGGGATGTTTAGATCTGTCAGTGTTTCTCTGTCATGGTAACACAAACGTAGAAATAAATCATCTCAACCTCTTTTTCCAAGCGGCAGGGGCAGCCCCCAGATTCTTGAAGATGTGGAGGCCCTAGTTTACTGTTTGGCAAATACATGGGTATTTGATACTCACTAATTCCTCTCAAATCCAAGGAGTGAACACGAGAGGTGAGAAGGGGAAAGAGAAGGAAAGTTGCTGACTAATACTAATAGCTGGAGTTCCACAAGTACTTGTATCGGGGAGAGAAGCTTCCACCCAGAAACCATATTGTTTACCTGCCTGTCTGCTGCAGTTTGGATGAAAAAAAAGAAACATACACTTTTTCCTGAGGATGAGGTTTAGAAACCAAATCAAACCAGGGGAGTTGTTACAAACAAAATTAAAGTTTTAATTCTTTGAGACTTCCTGGTATGATTTATCTTCTGTGTCCTTGGTGGGCTCACAATCCCAGACCCCCTGCCCTAACGTATCACTTTAATATTCCTACAGAGCCTCCTGACCTTTCTTCACATGCGACCGAAGACGAAAACGTGTTTCTGCCTATTCTGACACTGATAATCATTTTCTATTTCAGTTATGCTGCAGCCTTTTGATTACGACCCCAACGAGAAGAGCAAACACAAGTTCATGGTCCAGTCCCTGCTAGCACCTCCTGACATGACTGACATGGAGGGAGTGGTGAGTGTGTCCCAACATCTAAAAGTCTATTTCACCATTATTCACAGTATGTTTCCTTTCTTTTGTCTTGAAAACAGGTATTGTATTTTGTAGAGTAATTCATTTTGGTCCTGATAGTTATAACTTGTGTGCTTGCAGCTGTTGTGACATGTTGAACATCTCTAAATTACTGGTGACGCTCCTGTGAAAGTGTGTTTTGAATACTGGAGGCTTTTAATTATTATATATCGTCATTATTTATAGTCATTATTTATTATTACAGCTGCTCCCCACAAATGGATTAGATCGATTCATTTGGAAAACGTCTGTTTAAGCAAAAACTTAATTAAAAACTAAAAATTGATTTTGAATTTTAATTAAAATAGTTGTTGGATACAGCACTACTTTTTTGTGTGATATTACGACACACAAATGCACATGCACATTCAAATACAAACACATATACAGGCAACCTGAGTAATGGTAACAAAAGCGTCATTGGTACTGAGGAAGAGCCTGGACTCCAGTGGTTTATTGTTCAATCCTGTGATTGTAACAAAGTTTAGACTTAAAAGCAGATTTTGTTTTGAGTTGTGTTTTAAGAGAAGCACACCAGTTATAGCCTGCAGGCTCTTTTGTTGTTTCACACAAAGGTTAGAGCTTGAGAACAATGGACAGAGCAGATCCTCCCTGAAAACAGTTCAGCTATTGATAATAATGTTAAAAACGACATTGACTCAGAGTATAGTCACATTTGAAGCCAAAGTCGTAATGATTAGTAATTCCAAGTATTAAAACAGCAGTTGTGTTGTTTGTTAAGTGTCTAATACCAATGGAGATTAGCTTCCATTGGAAATTTCCATATGGTGTGTGGTTCAGCTTTGGGATTATAATCCTGCAAGGGATTTTTTCTAAAAGCAGGCTTCTGCACCAACTTTGAATACCAGGAAGGTTGAATATGAAACACAGCTTCTTTACTGTGATATATTAAATGATCTCCACACCACACAGTTTAAATAGATGCCATATCAAGTTGAGAATAGTATTGAATTGATTCATTCATTTATTGATAAGCGTTTGAAAATATGCTTTGATTTTCTTTATCCAGAGTGTTAGTATGGCTGGTCGCAATCATTTCAGACTTACTGTCTGCATGTTCACAAAGATGCTGCAGGAAGAAGTTCATGAGGAAAACGAGGAGGCAATTCTTGGTCTTGATTCTTAGTCTGAAATCTCTGATGCTGAGTACCTAGATTATGTTCTATACAGGATCAAGCTGGAGTTATGGGTGTCTTGGAATCCAACTCTCCTAAATTAAGAAGGCTCCTTTGAAGACATACAAAATTTATCTTCTAATATGCTCATTTGAGCTGTATTTTGCAGCTATGGCATCAAAGTGTAAACCTTGTGTTTTGATGACTCATCAAAAGGTGATGCCACACCCATGAAATTTGGTGTTTTTGAGTTTGTTCAAGCCGCCCAAAAATGCATTTAATTCTCCTGAATATTCAAACGTAAAGCAATAGGGCCTTCACACTGTCGCTGCACGGGCCCGAATAAGTGACCACTACAGAAACCCTGTTTAAACATGTGAAGCTGAACGATTTATACATGTGTATGCTTCTCTTCTCTGGTATGGGATTTTTACCAATCATAACAATCTGTCCTTTTGCCTTGATTAAATAATTCTAGTGGAAGGAGGCGAAGCCAGATGAGCTGATGGACTCTAAGCTGAGGTGTGCTTTTGAGTTGCCACTGGAGAACGAAAAACCGGTAAGCGACAGCCAGTGTTCTCTCTCTCACGCTTCCTTTCTTTGCCTCACAATGCTGGTCTTTGTTGTCACAACAGGTTTTATATCAGAATGAATGATTGCTTCGTTCGAGGATTTCTCACTAACTGACCGTAGCACACAATGTGTTTTATTTTCAATTGATGGCGTCATTGTTTATTTATGCTGCTGCAGGTTTTCACCGTGATGCTTTTTATTGCTTCTGTCTGAACAGAACAACTTTTGTTTATATTTGTGCTACATGATTTATGGGGCTACGATGTCTATTGTTATTATTGTTGTTCTGCAGCATCCCACCTTTTTACTACTCTGCTGTATCCATCTTCTCTTTCTTTGTCTCTATCCTCTCTCTTTATTTCTACTGTCCCATCACAACTTTCAAATCTTCTCCTCCTTTTACACTTCGTCATTCTTTATCTTTCGATCTTGTCTACACTGTCTCTGAATGTTAAGCATTATACTGTCCCTCTATATCTCCTCTATGTCAGTCACCTTTCTCTCCTTGCCTTACACCCACGCTCTCGCCCATCGAGAACACTTCAGAGGATCACTTTGCTCTTTGTTCAGCCTCACATGCAGTTTATTTTACTTTCTCTTTCAGGCCTCACACAACTTTAGAGATAGCTCATCACGATCTGAGCAGAGTCCGGAGGTGAAGAAGATCATTGAGGAGTGCAAGACGATGCAGATGGAGGCTCAGAGGCTGAGGGAAGAAAACAAACAGATTAGGGTGAGTGAGATAACTGGAAGACCACAGTCGGTTCCTTTTTCTATTCATTTTGTTTTATTTTCCATTTCAGTGGTTCATCATAGAGTCGGGCATCCCTTTAATCTCCCTGTCAGAAATATTAAAGGGGGGGAATTTGTTTACTCTCCGACCACCACCTCTCTGCCACTTTCCACCCACTTCCTTTCTTTCATCATGTGCTAATTTGTTCCTCTCCTCTTCCCTCCGCTTCAGGAGGACGACGGCCTGCGGATGAGGAAGAGCAACGTGATGTCGTCTCAGCACCCCTCGGTGGCCATGAAGAAAGAGGAAGGGTTGAGCGTCCGCACCGTGTTCCTCATCATGCTCTTCTTTGTGGTGGGTGCCATCGTGGGCAGGTTGATCTTGTAGAGCGCGGAGCAGTTTGGTCGGCCGCAGCATGCTTTCTGGGGATGAAAACAAAACGAGATCTGGGATTTTGGATAAAAAAAAGGCCACATCCGATAGGTGTGGAGGGGGGAGGGGCGGTACAAGATTCGATTCAGTCTAATTTATGTAAAAAAAAAAAAAATAGAAAAATTCAAAGATGATGTACATGAGGAAAAAATGAAAACATCATCTTATGAACAAACCGACTGTTCCAGGTCTTGCCTCTACGTAATCATCACATAATCATTCTGGCCCTCTTCCCAATGCCTCATGCATACAGATGACTGGTTCTGTGGATGGGGAGTAATGGAAACGTGATTTAATGCTCGTGATTCAGACGAATGGATTTTTTTTTAAAACACCGGCGAGGTAGTGTTGGTGCGATTGAGTCAGTTTGCAATTGTGCGAATGTCATTTACGTGTATTGTTTTTCTTTTTCTAAATGACAGAGGCCAGACCTTACGTATATATGTATACGTAATCCCCCCCCACCTCCCCTCCCCCACACACTGTACAGTATATCCAGGTGTTCCTTCCAGCTTAACCCCCTTTAAGGAAGGGATGTACCAGAGAGATGATCCACACAGTCGGGGTTTCACACAGGGCTATCAAACTGACTCCTGCAATCAGAGGCTTTGTAAAATCAGCTCGTCTTTTGGTTGTAGAACCTCGACCAGTGTTGGAAACACTACAGCTTATTTTCTTTCTTCATGTCCCGTTTTGTTTTAAGTCCACTTTACTCTCATCACCTGGTGTTCACCACATCCCCGCTTGACAGAGGGGGATGTTTGATTGCATGCATTCACACACGAGTGTTGCATTGGACTTTTGAATCTAATTTAATTGCTTTTATAATTGTCATAATAATATAATATGGTTGTAGGTTTGCACAACGACATTATCTGATTTAGTTTTTCTCTTCATTTCTGTTGCATTTTTATGATTTTAAGTAAATTCTTTTTTTTTGTTTGTTGTTATTATTCGGGTTGAAGCATTTAAGAATTATCACAGCTACCAGAAATGAGATTTGTATGGATCTGATTCTTCTGTAAATGTTCTACAGATGAAGGACTTGCCTTGTGACCTGTTTGGACATGTTATTCTCAGTCCAAGAATAAACTACACAAAAAAACAGAACTAATTGTTTCCTCGCCAAATTTTGAGGAATAAAAGCAGTGGAGATTCGCTCTCTGTAATATTTGAAGAAAAAACTTTTCCTAGTGAATCCACATAAGATGAGTGAACAGCCGTAAATTCCCCTTTGCTTAACCAAAAATAAAAGATTACACTACTCCAGCATCCTTCCATGTTCAGCGGAGGGGAAGATGATAGAATTGTCCGGTGGGTAAAAGACTAAAGAGTTTCTACTGTATCTCTGTAAAGTTGTTGGGTTGAGGATGACTTGCGGCTTAGAGGGAGGGCAGAGCAGACCTGTCATCAAGTCTGGGTCACACAGCTCTAGCACACAGTTCTTCTTGTTCACTGAATTCCTGTTGGAGTATTTGAACATTTAATGCAAGGAAAGTACTTCCAAGTACCAGAGTATAGTGTTGTTGGTACTCCCAGTAGAACTTCTAACAAACAAAAATAACTGTGTAAATGCTAACGGATGCTAACGGATCCAGACCCAGTTGTAAAACTATACTGACCGAGTCTCTGACCATCACCATGAACAATGTAAGCAGTCGAGGAAACTGTTTTGTATGTATATAAATAAATAAATAAATAACTATCTGAGAAGAAGATTAATATACCTAGTCAAGTAGTCTCTCTGGTGTTCAAAAACAACCCAACCTGGTTGGACTATGTAGCATCTTAATAAATTAAATGAATAAAACCCCATATACCCAACAGTGTGAAGTCATTTCCTGTCACGCACACAGTGAGCAAGGTGCTTTTCCATTCATATGATGGTGATAGGATTGCGCAGCATCACTTTCGGTTCAGGTTGATTCCTGCATTTAAATGTTTGGTGGTAATGTGATGTGTTTGTGTGTCTAATGCTCGCTGCCGCCAGCTGTTACCTCAGAGGTTCACTTCATGTGGACTCAGGATCAACAAACTACCACCTACCATCAGTTAGAAGCTGTTTTGTCTAATTGTCTGGAGAAAAATACAGATGCCTGATGAGTTCCATCTGGATGAAATGTTGCATGAAAGAGGTCGAGTTGCACTCAACAGCGCAAACCTCCACCAGGGCCCAACAATCCTTCACATGACTGTGTGGTTTTTATAGAGAAAAAGAACAGATACACTAAATGAGCTATACAGATAAAATTCTTCCATTAAAAATCCATATGAAGGCTTTGTAAACCTGCATCAGCCCCTGAATCTGCATCCACAGAGATGAATGTGTTCTTCCTAGGTCCATCCGTCCACCGAGTTTGGTTTTTAATTTATTTTTGCATAGGCCTAACAAATATAGCATGATAAATAAACCCAATTGTGCTTAATACTGTTCACAGCAATCTGTTAATGAAAATGCTTCAGGGGTACTCCTCTGTCAATCATCATACCAAACCTAGACTCATGTTGAATAAGGAGTTGCGATTGGCTTGACAAGTTTCAGGACCAATGGTAATGAGCTCTTGGTTGAAGGCTGGATCTCTTCCTGGAGGTCACAGCCCAATATAGCACAGCTGGAGTTTGTGCCATTCATGTATTCACATTACATCCGGGTCATTGTGACATTAATCTGTGTCTTCAGAAAAATTAAGGTCATTTAACAACCTTTAACCATCGCGATGAAAAAAACCTCCACCTTTTCACAATTGCCATTTCAACTCATTTCCCCCAGAAGCAGTTGTGTTTGCTTTTCTTTGTATTTGTAACAAAAGACAACTTTGGAGACACAGTCAAAAAAACTCTCAGGGTAGAGTAGACAGACTATTCCTCATCTGTATGGTTAGACGAGTTTAAAAGAGTTTTTCTATTTGGTCACATTAGCTCGTCGGGGTGTTTATTTGGGTAATTACAAGGTGATAAGTTACTGAGGACGCCACATGGCCCATCACAAAAAAGAATAATAACGACTGTGAAGTGACAGAAAACCATCGTGCTGTATAATTACGACTCTTCTCCCGGCCGGGCCTGCTGCCACTGACAGCTCGAGGCCGAGACTTAGTTGTTACCACTTTGCTTGACTTGGCAGCTCCACAATTTGCAGTGGGATAAGAGCGTTACAAAATATGGCTTCGAGGAAATTAATGACCCCTTCGGATTTCTACGGGATCTGCAGCCGTGGTGTGGAATAAAATAAAATCCCGGTGATTCATCCAGTGTTATTGTATCAGTAACATCCCAGACAGTGTTTCTGTCTGCACCTCGCGGTCGGAGGCAGAAGAGTGGAATTTGTGTCAGGAACCCCCCTCCCCCCTCCCCCTGCTGTGCACCTGGGCCCGGTAGCTCCTCAGCTGTTTGGCTTGGCCACAGCAGAACACAGCTGCAAAACATAACGGTGGAAACCAACCGATGTGATTTCACCTTTTTACAGTCGGCTGGGAAATAATCCATTTCCAAGGTAAACCACAGAGGAATGTTCCAAAACACCGGGAGGAGGTAAACAACAAGACGTCCTGTGGTGCTCACCTGAACGTGGAGGGTACGTCAACCTCCGCTGTGACCCTTGTGCTCGGGTTGTTTTTGTTTTGCTTTGGCGGAGCTGGTGGTTTCCTCCTCTTTCCAGTCTTCATTTTGAGATCCAGCATCTGACTGAGGAGCTGTAAAATGACATTTTTAGAGCCGACGTCATCAGTTCAGTTCTCAAAGAAATTACGTGATGTCTCATAAAAACGTTATTTATTACCAGTGTTATTTATTTTAACCGTTAATATGAACTCAAGAATTTCAGGATGAAAAAAGGGGAAGAGAACCATTTTTTTTGACACGTTCAACGAGGGAAAGTGAAGCCAGATCACATCACACACGTCTTTCCAATGAATGTGCATTAGATAACTGCTCAGCAGAGACGTAATGACGACTTGATTAACTTTTCTTTCACTTGACCCTTCTCCCTCGTCGTGACCCGGTGCTCCTCATTATCCATTCTGACCCGAATGAACCCACATCAGACGCTGACCTCTGACCCCAGACTCCACGTCTTCTGGAGGACACAGCTTGTTTTTGGAGGCTGTGATTGATCTCCAACCATCAGCCTCACTCTCATCCTGTTTCGGTGAATCTGGTCCTCATTGAGCTTCGTGCAATAATGATGTCTGGCTGCCCTGAAAGCTGGAGGACACATCAAACTGTGCATCAGCCTCAGACACGCTATTTGTTTTTCACTTACACGGATTGAACATTCAATCTCCTGCTTTATCGACAGGTTTTACACGTGTTTAAATCTGCCCTTAATTTATTATCCTCCTCGAAGTTGCACAAGTGAAACCGAGTAGTCGTCTGGCACGTACATGAGCCGGATTTCATGCAAATCCACTTACAAGAGGACCCTGTAAGAGTTCAGCGGCCATAACGCTTTGAGAAGGACGCGCAGTTTGCCAGTGAGGTTGGAGGCAGGACAACTGGCAGTGAGTGATGGAGTCTGGAGGAGTCGGCCTGTGGCAGATCTCTCCAGCAATAACCCATTCAATCATTTGTGTGATCTTAATATTACAGCAGAAACATGACCCGGTGTAACAAGCCACCAGAACTGACAGATCGCACTCAGGGGAACGCGTCTGTCAGATCGAATCCCCCAAAGGCCACAAGTATATTAAAAAAGTTGTGTTGCATGTTATTGTTCATCTGTTGTGTTTTTAGGTGTGAAGAGTAGATAGGATATTTTTTCTTTTGTGTTTTTCTGGGATCTGTTGTGTCCTGCGGGAAAGAATAAAGTGCATTTGATTATAACTGTTAGTTCTCAGGTATTCTAACAGTTACAGTTACATACAGTTACTTTTTCAGATTCACTTTCATACAAAACATATATATTTTGAACACATGGACACAAAGATCTACATTTATCATCGATCAAACCAAACCTCTTTGACTTGTGACCACCCAGATTTACCTAGTGACCCAATCCTGTGGTTCCAAATGGACAAACTAGCTTCACTTTGTCCACAACTATACAATACTAGGTATATAATAAGTATATAATGCTGCTTGAACTCACCAATGCACACAACTCAGAGGGATCTATTATAGGTGTCACAGTGGTGCCTTACAGCAAGAAGGTCCCTGGTTTGAATCCCAGTTCGGCCAGGGTCTTTCTGTGTGGAGTTTGTCAGTGTTGTGCAAGTTCACTACTCTCATGAACTAGTTCAAAGTTCAGTTCATACAAGTAAACATGAATAGTTCACGTTCATAGTTCACCATCTAAATTCTGAACTAGTTCAAAGTTCAGTTCATACAAGTAAACATGAATAGTTCACGTTCATAGTTCACCATCTAAATTCTGAACTAGTTCATATTTCAGTTCATTTTATAGTTTTAAGGTGGAAAGTGAGAATGAAAGACTTAACTTGTTAAAGAAAACGTTATCCATCACTACCCCTTGCCTTTACTGTCGGAATGTTTATCAGACGGTGTGTACAAATCCCTCTCTGCTTTCTCTTGCCATCTGTATATGAGACCGAGAGCTCGTTGTGTTGCAGGTATGGCCTGCCCCTTTAAGGAAAGTTTGTAGTGTGTGACATAGTGCACCAGGGTATTGTGGGAAAATAGTGTTGCTCCTGCTGTATATCCGAGAAATAAAGTGGCCGAATTCCAAGTAAAGAAACATCTCCTCCTCCTTCTTCACGGAGCGGTCCGGACGGCTGGTTACCGCAAGATAACCAGTGACAGGGGCGACTCCTGGTACAGGCGACATAGGAGACTGATTTATCATGAGGTGACACATGCAATGTAAAACAATACATTAACGTCACACCATCATCCTCTAACCCGGGGACGCACCGGAGGTAGAAGCGCTGTGAAAAGCGCTCCGCCTCCTTTCGTCGCCCATGTTAAATTAAATGTTCGCTACGGCAGCATAGTGAAGAACCGGGAAGCTCCGCGGCCACACACACAAGCACATAATCTCCTGTGGGGGGGTGGCGGCTACAAGCTTGCGTAGGTCAGTCACCTGTGAAGACCAGTATCATTTACCCCTGAACCAGCGGGAGAAATGATGATGATGCTCAAAAATGAAATATAATTTGTTTTTATATAAAATTAAATATAAAAAAATTAAATTAAATTAAAAAAAAAAAAAAAAAAAAAACTGCCGCGCACATACTGCGCAGAAGCCTACTGCGCATATCCTGTGCAGAAGCCCAGTGCGCACATCCTGCTCAGAAGCCCATTGCGCACATCCTGCGCAGAAGCTCAATGCGCAGGAATTGCACGCAGAGTTTTTTTTTTTCTTTTTTTTTTATAATTATCGTGTGTGTCCGTGTCCGTGACATTTTATGCTGCTTTTGATAAAGACTTCAGAGAAAATATTTTCTACTTTACTACATATACGACAGCCTTACTTAAAAGTTACTTTTATATTTTTGGCTTTTAGATACTGGATGATTTAACATACTTTAAAAACCTATTGTTAGAGAATAATCCAGTACTTTCTAACATTGTCTTCGGCCGCCGTACAAGAATCACCATCTGCTGTGATGTCCTGAGGCTGCCCCCTGCTGGCTGCTGGGTTCCTCTGCTGCTCTAGCTCGGTTTGTGCAGCTTGTGATTAACTAAAGTTGTCCATAAAAGAAAATCTTTAATATCCTTCAAGAGCAATTTGATGTACAACCAGCAATCAGTGCACGACAAAACAACAATTATTTTTTTCAACTATTTAGATATTCTCGAAACATTTCATTCTACTTTTAATTTATTGTTGTGTTTCTAATAATTATTAATGTTGGTGACATTTCCTAGATAAATGGGTGGAGGATTTATTACCTCTGCTAAGGAGGTTATGTTTTCATTTCTGATTTGTCAGTCAACAGGTTTAATAAACTACTGGACCAATAACCACACAACTTGGTAGAAGGAAGCTGCATGGATCAGAGATGATAAAGATAGATAAAGGAAATTACTGGCTGTTTCGAGGTGTTGGATCTGTTCGGTTGTTGGTTAAGTATACAAGCGTGAGGTCATGGCAGAGAGGAGCCCCCTTTTCTGTTTGGCATCAGATGAAGCAGGAAAGTGCAGTGGCTGCCCCACGCTGCAGCTCTGTGGGCAAAACACATTTCATTTGTCCTCAAGCCAAACAGACACATTTCTCAATAGAAACTCATTTGTTTCAACTCTGGCAGTCAACCTATGGCAGATGCTTTCTTTTATGAGGCAGCTGCAGCTCATATTCTTATAGAAATAATAGGATTTTCTTAACAGGGCCTGAAATTTGAATGAGTGAGAGCGGTTGGACGTTGCCCGTACTACTGCACTGATGTCATCTCAGTGATGTGTGTGTGTCTGTGTGTGTGTGTGTGTGTGTGTGTGTTCACTGCATATGCAAGATTTTTATGGGCAGGCAGGAGATGGGAGGGGGGGAAAAATTAAATCCCTCTGCTGTGTTTTCTATTGAGTCTCCATCCAAAAGCGGCGCTGACTCTTTCTTACCAGAACATTTATCAGACTAAACCACCAAACTGTATGTGGTTTGGAAAATTGGTTTAGCTGAAAGGAAACTCCTTAGGGCTTGTTTTGTTTTTCTTTTCTTTTTTACAGTCTATAGGAACATTCTTCCAAAAGTCGTATTACAAGGGAGAAGTCTACAGAAAGTCAAACAACAAACTCAAGAGATTTATTTTCATAAATGTCAGCTCAAGCCTCACATGTGCTGCAGAGATCCATGTGAACGACGTGAACTGCACACAGGACGGCTTTCATGGTTTTTCTCCTGTGGCCCTTAAGAGTTTCCTCATCACATTTGTTGCTGGATTGACACAATTTTGGACGTGAGTTCTGGTCTGGAGGATTTCAACTGCTTGTTCAGTGAAGGAATTTTGGCCAGTTTACTTGTGTATGACCACGTGTCACCTTAATTCTTGTGTGACTTGGTTTGATACCAAAATATTAAGTAATTCAAAGTTTCACACAATGAAACCATTTTTATTTGTTTTTCAACGGAGGTGCTTTAGGAAATGTTCCCATTCTCTGTCTTTCCAACACAAGATCAAAACTACTCTCATGTTGGTCTGTTAAATATTATATATTAGACTACAACTAACAGATGGTTATTTTTCAATGAGGATGTATACCGTGTAACTTACTGAGCCTCAGAGGTGGTGGAGTTTGTTGCCTCATCAATCAATCAAAGCTTTACTTATAAAGCACCTTTCATGCAGGTTAGTGCCGAGATTATGATCGACAATATGATGATAAGAACAAGACCAAATTAAACAATAAACACAATTATAAACAATTAAACCAATTAAACCACATTACAGAGCCACATGAGCTGTTTCCCACTTTTTCCATTTTTATGCTCAGTAGAAAGTAACTGAAAACACAGGTCTAATACTTTACATGACTACTTTGACATTTTTTGATTTAGTACTTTTACTCACCTTGATTTCAGAGGGGGAAGGTTGCATAAAATAATATAACGTAACTGACATAACGCACCATAATGTGAAACAATGCAACCTGACGTAACCTACCCCAACATAAAATGAGATCATATAAAAGGACGTAACATACTGTGACGTAATGTAACGTAGCATTAAATAACTTAAATTACACATTGTATATGAATTATATACAGTAAAGTAAATTAAATCCCCCAACAGTTTATAAAAAAGTGAGAATTAGCTCTGCTGGACGTATCGACAACATTCAAATCTAGGTTTAGCGTGAATACTTCTTATTCATGTCATTGAAGCTGATGTTATTTGCACTTTATCAACATCTGGAAGGCTGTACTTTTATTTGTATTTTTTGTATAGTTTGGGCTTGTGACCACACAGCTCTTCTTGTGACCCTTTGGCGGCCGCCCATTTCCGAGGCTAGAAAAACACTGGACCGAACTATGATAATGAAGTAATACAGATTAACCTCATTTTAATACCATTACTTCAGATAATGACTCAAATTGACCTTGTGCAAACACACACACACACACACACACTGGAATGCATCCAGAATGAAATCATGCTCTTTTTACTCGACTTACTGCAATTGGGTCTGTGTTTTATCTGCTCGTGGTCTGTGGATGTGTTTAATAATCATCCACTGGGCCTGATCACTAACATGTTGGCCCTGCGCTCCTCTCCGCCCTGACAGTCTACTTTATGGCCAACAACAGAAACCACGAAGAGACGACCCCCCCCCCCCCAACCCTACTATCTCCAGCTCGGCGGATCTATGCAGTTACCGCTGGATTCACTAGTTTCAACAAGGATATTTCCCGGTTCGGAGTCGGCCCCAGCGACATATTGCACACATCATTGTGCAGATAAATGCCGTTCATCAACCCTCAGTTTTTCTTTCAATCAGTGTCTGTTCCTTTTTGGTGTATGTGTGTTCGCTTGTGGGGGTTACAGACCTATATACTCCATCCAAGCCTGGAGGATGACCTCATGGGGCGAGCAGCTGCCATCACCATTCTCGCAGGAGTTAATAGGAACAGTATGTAGCCCCTGGAACAGACTGCCTCCTGCTTTCTTTTTTCTGTCTCTCTTTGTCCCCTCCAGTTCAGCACCAAAGGGCCAACTAACATAATTTTACCTTCCTTCATAGTGTATTTATATTGTTTTCACATTTCTCGGAAAACCGCCTCCCTCCGTTCTCATTCATTCTGCCTCATTTTAAAGATGTATGACAAGTAAAACCCACCAAGGCAGAGTAGGGTAATGTAATCCTTATGTAGCTCTAATCAATAATTTAGGATTAATAACTACTTGTAAGTGATTGACGTGACAGCCCCATTTATCAATCCACTCTGCGGCTTCCTCCAACTCAACTGAGCTCTTTATTGTCTTTCAGCTTTTGTTTGGCTCTCATGTCAAAGAGCACTCACTGCTCTCCAAGCTCCATTTAGGGCTGCGGCCTGCATGCATCTGTTTTCAGAGATAAAGCTACAAGAACGAAGAAGTCTTTTGGATTTTCACCCGAGGATTGCAACATTTTCAAGTTATTTCAAGGTCAAATTAATCTAAGATGTTACTTGCATGTTGTGCTTCAAACACATGCTTCAGGAATCAATGAATTACGGATTGAAGTTGAATCAACTGGAGTCTACGAAGGCAAAGCAGTGTCACCATCTCCATGTTGGACAGCAGGCTGACTGCAGGACCCACATGAATTTAAAGGCCTCTTGTTGCCTTCATTGTTTTTCATTTTGAAAAAAGCCTCTTATATCAAGTCTCCTTCAAGTCTCGCCTTAGTGAATTAGCTTGTTAGCAGCTGAATTAGCCCTCTGCTGATGAACATAGTGGAGATATGTGAAGTTGGTTATGATAATCTAATCAACAGAGCTAAAAGGAAATTGAATATTGCATTTGATCATATTTATTGAACTGCAAACAGCCCATAGTCAGAAGCTGTGCCTTGGAACCAGCTATTTATTAGATCTTATACTTTCACTCCACTTGTTTTCAGAGGGGATTATTGCACAACATAATAATAACGTAATTTAATGTAACATTACTTAGCGTAACTAAACATAAAATAACATAACACAACGTGAGGTAATGTAACGTAGCATTAAATAACATAACATACACATTGCATACGCATTGTTACAATGTTATTTAAAAAGATAGTTCGCATTTCTGTACTTTTGTGATGTTACGATGAAACAGTCAGTCCCTTAATACAACATAAAAAACACCAGTTGGGATCTCTAAGTTTTTTACTTAAATTAACCTCTATTAAGCACTCTAATTAGTGTGTTTTCTGCTTTCTCCAAAGAACATGTCTCAGTATAATCATTTTAACACGATTCTTCTTCATGCATGAAAAGATGAAAACTGAGTTGAACTGAAAGGCCTGCAGTAATTATGTAGAAGCAGGTGTAAGGGTTTTACAAATGTAAGATATCTCTGTGGAGCATGACGCTTCGCTTGCTTCAGTCATAACACAAAACATTGGGATTTATAAATATATATATATATTTTAATATTCCTCTGTTGCCTCCTAACTGCTGCTCTTCTCGGCTCATTAACTGTCAGAGCGACTGTGAAATCTATTTGGTTGGCCGGCGGCTGTGCGCTCTCATGATGCCGTGTGCATCCGATCTGATTTCCTTCTGTGTGTTTCCAGCAGTAGGAATCTCCTGTGTATTGTGTGAGCCTTGTGACAGGTATTTGGCAGATGAAATGGCAAACGCACTCACCTTCTATCTGGGCTTTGAATCATACGAACACCAGAGACAGGACAGACTCCTGCCGGGCCAAAAGACCCTATCTTCTGTTTGCTTTTTAGAAAAAGTCAAACTGCAGCTTTGGGACAGAACCACAAATAAACTCTCATGTCTGCTCGTCTCGGTTGCTCCCTCCACCACTTTTGTCCAGACTGAGATATCTCAACAATGACTCAGTGACCATGAAATGTTGTACACACGTTCATGGTTACCCTGATGATGAATCCCACTGACAAGTGGGAGCCTCTGACTTTCCTTTTAGCGCGACCGTAAGGTTAATATTTGTGGTTTGGCATATTTTAACAACTATGAGATGGATCACCGTGAAATTTGCTACAGACTCACATGTCCCCCTCAGGATGAATAGGCCTTTTTCATAGCTGAGACTTTAGTACAAAAAGACATTTAGTCAGAAATTTTTTAATATATTTGATCTTCTATAGACTGTGATTAGAGATGGACAACCTGTCTCCATTTCATCCTGTTGTACAAAGATGAAGCTAAAACATCCAGAATTAGGGCGGCGCAGCTGTATCAGTGGCAAACCTCCACCTCCCATTCACTTTCAATCTGTTCGAGTGGGGAAAGCGAATAAAACATTTGCTTCCTGTGACGAGGCAAATCCCTGCATGGCTGTGCGTGGAGTTTAACTTCGGTGACCTTTGACCTGCGATATTGTGACGTTCCCTAAGGGTGCCACCATCTTGTGCTGATCACGTTACTGAATGTTGTCTCATCCCATGATATACAAGGAACTACTGGGTTTCCTTGTTAATTGTATACTTTTTATTTTATATCATACATTCTTTGCCATGGAGTTTTGTGAAGCACTTTGTAACCTTGTTTAGATAAGTACTAAACAAATAAAGTTAAGATTGTATCATTATAACAGCATCAAATAATCAATTAAAGGCCCATTTACGAGATTTCTTTTTTGACTTTTAAGTTTGAGTTAACATGGTTGTGAAATTGATTACCCATGATTCCCTTTGGGGAAGGTGTCATGTCATCCATCTTTTTATACAGTCTGTGAATCTGCAGTGTTAGCACGCTGATGTTAGCGTGAAGGTCGAGTCCTACTGAAGAACAGCTATAAAAGCTGAACACGCCTCACTAGCTGCTCACAGGCGAGACTCAGTTGTAAAGACTAGTTCAACACAAGTTATTATGAAAAGTAATTTTTTAATACACATAGAAAAAGAATCACTTTCTTAAATGGTGAAACTAACATCAAATATTAGACCCACATCTTTTTTTATCAAAAAGTACATAATAGATGGTTAAAATAAATATTCTTCTGATTTATCGTGAGAGTTGATAGAAGAGCAGACTAATGCGCTCTCTGGGGAAGAGATAAGGCCACATTCCATTCCACAGTGGGATCAGACCGATGAAGAGGATATGAGTTAGAGTGCAGACTTTTTCTACGTCTTCTTCTTTTCTTTCCAGTATGTTTATATATATATATATATATAAAAAACAAAGATATGTACAAAGTGCATTAGTCAAACTGCATCATGGGGAAAAGTCCACTGGAATGTCCATGGCTTTCATCCCATGTGGAAACAACCGATCCCTGTTTCAACGTTGTTATAATGTTACGACAGGAAAACAGGATTTATGCAAAATAAATGAATTGATCTGTGAATTGAGGACAGCTTTTTGATCATTATACTCAAGAGACACGGTTTAAAAGTATATAATTGTATTTTTACATTTAGAAATTATGCCACCTGTATATATGTTGAAGGTTTATATACAAATTCGTTTTTTAGGTAGAAATGTAGCTGAAGCTAAGAGTCATTAAAGTGAAACTACAGGCAGCGTCTGGAAGCCAGATATTAAAAAATGACTGAGCTCTCTTGAATGTCTCTTTTCCAGAAAATGTCCGTTAATGACTTCAGCTATGAAACAGGTTGAATCAGTCTCTAGAACAAGCTGCACAGCAATAATGCAAACAGCAGCAGCACCAGCTGGGCCCGTCTCTCCGTCCCATTGGCTGGTAACTGGACTTGCTTGTTGTTGAATCCTGATCCATGGCGATGAGAGCGCTGTGTGTCCCCCCCACCGCAAGGCACCAGGGGAGCTTGAAAGGAGGTGGGTCTCCGCTGCGGTCGGTCGGGACTGGACCCATCGGTGGGCCTCTCCCCGGTGAACAGCAGGGGGTGTTTCCTGTGGTCCAGCTCGGACTTGAAGAGCTCGTACTCCTTGTGCGGCAGCTTGATGCCCAGTACCGTGCACCCGTCTGTGGCTGTCAAGTCCTGCTCCACTCCGACCTCCCAGTGTCCGGCCCGACCACACCTTCCTGGCCTGGTGCCGTTCAGCAGCTTGGCTGTGGGCTCCTCCATGGCCGTGACTCTCACCTGGGTGACCTTGAAGACCAACTCTGTGGCCCCTGAGACCTTGACCGAGGGGTTTCCCTGAGCGTAGTGGCCAGAGGCTCTCAGGGTGAACGTGGGCTGTGTGCAGTCGGGGTCGGAGTAGTGATGGTAGGTGCCCTCCCATGCGTGCTGGTCAGGGTCAAAGGTGAAGTCACGAGTGAGGAAGAGGACGGTGGGACGGGTCTCACAGTGCCGGCTGACCCAACGGCCGGCCAGGGCGAGAGGGGCTGCAGGGCTGCGGGGCAACACCGGGGGGCGCTGCTCCGAGGAGCGGTACACCAGAGCACACACAGGGCAGGGGTGGATGTGATGCTGTGAAAGGGAGGGATGAGAGTGCTTTCATTATCATTGTATACTTTATATCATGTTAGTATCAATATGATGAATATTTTTGATACATTTCTTCATCATTCCCTCTTCACATTTGAAACGCGTCAGGATAATATGATACATTAAACCTCAAGGTAACGTTGACACCCCAAAATATCATCAATCAAACAATTAATCAGTTGATAATGATAAGAAATTCTTCAGCAATAATTTATATGAGATTTAAAGGCCAAGAGGATTTGTTCTGTCCCTTAAAAATGTTTTATGTGGTTTATACATAGGTCCCTTCTTGCCCTTCAGGAACATCTTGCATTAGTAAACACACTGAAAACAAAAAGACGTTGTAATGTCTCACCAAGGCGTTCTGCAGTGGCTGCTGGTACCCTGTGGGTCTGTACTGGGTTCTCTGCGTCCAGTCAGTATGGATGTCTCCTAAGAACAGCTCCTGGATCTTCCCTCCATGGCTGTGATGCTGCGTCTCCAACCGAATCAGACCCATCTCCATCATGGAGAAGCCCAGCGCTGCCAGACACCCCCTCCCTGCCCGGGTGTTGTACAGTTCGTACAGCTTCCCCGGCACCACTCGACTCAGGGTGGGACGCACGCAGGCCGCAGGCAGCCTGGAGGCCAGCCTCTGAATGGCTGCCGGGCTGTGGACCACGATGCCCACCTTGCTCGGGTGGTGTTCGGCTTCGGTGCCTCCGCGGGTGATCCAGGAGGCCTGGCGCAGACGAAGCTTCCCCAGGATCATCAGGGAGTAGGCCGGGTCCTCGCAGCTGCTGTCGGTGTAGTAGTGCTGCAGGGCTTGGAAGTGACGGCTGGGGTGAAAGGTGTAGGAGCGGGTGAGGAACTCTGGACCGGGCCGAACCTCACATCTGGACACAGAGCACCAGGGTGGTTAAAAGTAGATAACAATACAACAAATACACATATTTCCTGGGCCAGCAAAACATTCATCAAAGCAACTTCATATCAAACCAGCATCACCCAGCACATGTCAGCCAGGGACCGGGCTTTACTTGGCCACAGAGACATCTTTTTGACATGCTGACGTAAAGTACCTGTGGCAGCTGTTCAGATCTGATCAAAATCTTTGAAATAGTGTTTGTAAGTGAAACTGACTCCTTTCAATAGCATCTCAAAACTACGTCAAAACACAGGGATCAGGGTCTCAAGTCGAGTCTAGTCCTCGAGGAAGTCAAGGATCATGTCCTCGTGTCTGTGACAGTTACTCTGACTCGACTCCAAGTCAAAGGCTCTGGTCGAATCTCCCTCAATTCAAATCCCGGTAATAATAACGCCTTTCATGCAAAACAATCCTTGAGGTTTTAAAAGTTATAAGAGACTCTGAATTTGAAAATATAAGTTAAAAACAAATGTTGAGCTTCAGGGCTCCGCTGGCCTTGACTCTCTGGATCTCTGGAGCCGTAGGAATGAACGTTACTTTTCCAAAAATATTTTCCACATATGTCACGTCTCACACATTCGTCCAAAGTCTCCCATTTGGTTTGACATCTGGAAAGTGTGAAGGTCACGGCATCCGATTCACACAGTTTTCATACCACAGGCGATCCCTCGTAGTTTTAACAGAACCATTCTTCACTGATCTGATCCGCTTCTGACTTTAATGGTTCCGTGTCTGATAGAAAAGATATAAAATTGTAGACTTGTAATGTTTAAGTGAATCACTGCCACAACTTTACCTTGTTGACACCCATGTGCCGTCCAGTCTTGGGGGGACGTCCGCTGTGATTCCCACTCTCTCCTGTGGGTGGCGGTACTGACAGTGGGGCAGCCACTGCAGGCCTTCGCTGAGGTTGGAGGAGGAGGAGGAGGAGGAGGTGAAGGAGGCCGAAGGCACCTCCCATAGTTTACTCCCGGTCCCGGCCACAAACACGACTACAGAGGAAGGAGAAGTCAGAAAACAGCCGAGTAAATAATCACTGAGGCTTCATTTAGATTCCCAGGCTGATTCGGGGGGGATGTGGGGAGAAAAACGGGGGAAACCAAAAGTATTCCCATCAGAAACGGTTATCAGCCTCCTTCATCAGAGGAGGAGGGGAGCGAGGGGGAGCCCGGGGGGGAGGGGGGGGGGGGAGGAACGTTCACATCTTCTTTCTGTTACATCTAAACATAATTCTGGTCGAGTGCAGGCTGCAGTTTTGGTACATTTCCCATGTAATGAGTCTGCGCTATAGGATCCATACATGGCTGTGAATCAGGACGCTGGCCGCTGTGCAGACAGTTTTGGCTTGTCACTTCAATCGGCCTGCAGCTGCAACACACAGCCCTTGTTATTGTGTTTGCTTGGAGGAAGGAGGTGTGTGTGTAAGTGTGTAAGTGTGTAGGTGATTGTGCATGAGCGTATAGTCTTTGTACAGGAAATATGCATTTCTATCATCGAGAGGAATCAAACGGTGCGTCACTGACGGCAGCATCCAGCCAAGCCAAACACATCTGTCGATATTATGACTCGAGAAACACTTAAGGTGATGAATGTTCTCGCCTTGAGTTTTCCCAAACAATGACAGTAAAGTTAATCCGAATGAAAGCACGATTCTCTCCGTAACACTTATTGATGTGACGCACACATCTGGAGAGTGTCGGCGTAACTGCACTTTCTGATCCGTGCACTTGTTGCTAAACGGAGAGGTGTGTGCGTTGTCGACATCGGCGAAGGCCCGAGCGCTCTGATCTGGAGGATTGTCCGATTGCATTTAAACGTGAGGTAACACGCCGGGGTCTGTGTGAGCAACACATGTGTGCATTTCTGTGTGTGTGTGTGTGTGTGTGTGTGTGTGTGTGTGTGTGTGTGTGTGTGTGTGTGTGTGTGAAAGTTACGGCTTCAGTTTCATTCTCCCAAAACAAACGTCAGAAATCAAAAAGGGACGAGTTCTCACAGACTTCTCCTGTTTTCTCTTCTCTCCTCTTCACGATGAATTATCGCTGCACACTTCATATTTTGCAGTTATTAAACTTCAGAGTGAGCTTTGTGAACTTTTTTTTAACAAAGCCATTTAGGCTAACTTTATGCTAGGGTTAGCTAACAAAATCTTCTTATGACCTAGACTTATACTTGTCTGTATATTAACAGATGAATACGAGTACTATCATTCTGATCATTCAACTCTTTACGATAGATTTTCCTAAAATTTGAGGTTTTTGAAAGAAAGAAAATTTAATTAATCTGCCACTATTTCATGATTGATCGATTATTCATATTTTAAAAATCTGGACACTTAAGTCACTTTGGACACCAAGGCTCTGTAAAGACTGGTCATTTTTCACATTTTCTAAACAAAACTAGAACAACTCCCAGGAGAGAGCACACTTTTAACAAGGCCCAACAGTGCCCTGATGCAGCCACTTTTAGATCTGCTAGATCAGGATTTTTATTTTGGATCCACACCAAGATTTCTTTTATCATGATCCATCGTTAATTCTCTGGGAAATCAATGAAAATGTCTCCAGAAAGGCCTCATCTGGCACTAAAGAAAAAGAGTCCTGCATCTGCCCCTTTGTCTCGATCTCCACCAAAATGTAATGGTGTCTTTTCGTGGCCCATGTCTCATCCTTCCACCAAGTTGGACTTGGACAACGGGCAATGGCGAAACCATAACCTCTCTGACAGAGGTAACGATCGATTTATTAAGGACCAATTCACCAGATTATTCAGGAATGAAAATAATTGTTGTTTTCCTTTTCCCCCTTTCGCTCCCTCGTGTCCCCACAGCTCTCACATTCCTCCTCTCACTCTCTAAACTTCCCCGGGACGGAGAGACAGCTTTATGGAGGTAATCTCACTCCGCTTTCCTCTCCCTTCACTTAAGATGCACATGGGGAGCGGATCACCTGTCGAGCCTCCAGTCGAGCCGGGACCTGGCTGTGCAGGGGTCAGCTCAGCAGATCGCTCTCTTCCCCTTTTTTACTGAGCAGACGGAGCCGGAGGAGAAAGGGCTCCGAGTGGAAAGTGTGCGACGCTGCCATTTTTTCCCTGTAAAGGGCTCCAAGATGGAGAGGCGTTTATTAACCCTGTTAGTGACAGAGGCAGGATGTGTTTTATTCCTTCTCAGTCTTGGAATGCTTCCCACACGCTGACCACAACCACAGTCGTGTGTGTAGAGTGCAGTCATTTCCAAGCATCCTTCCACCTGACACACACACACACGCACACACACACACACACAAACACACACACAGACACACAAATAACCTTCTATATTAGTGAGGTCACTCATTGACATAATGCATTCTCTTCCCACTCACCCTTTAACTCCCACCCTCAGTCCGTAAGGCCTGTGCTTAAAATGGTCATAACAAAGATGCACAAGTACACACACACACGCACACACACACACACACACACACACACACACACACACACACACACACACACACACACACACACACACACACACACACACACACACACACACACACACACACACACGCACACACACAGACACACACACGACACAGTTCCAGACCTAAAGACCAAATCGAAGATGAAAGCACGTTTGTCTGTCTGTTTGACGAGAAGATTAATGCTTCTCTTTCCTGTCGGGGACACTGAAGTGCATGTTTGCAATTTCCCCCCCCCGCGAGTGTGACGTGTTTGTTTATGCTCCGTGTCACTGCAGCTGGCGAGGGAACCCGGTCAGTTGGACCCAGCTGCATTCCCACAGGAGACCTCAGAGCAGAAATACTAATCAGGATTAATTCATTTCCACGGCGCCTTGCAAGTCACTGGGTCGGCCTGTTTTGTGTTACCCACGTCTTTGTTGCTGCGTGCGTGCAACATGTTGCCTGTAGTGGTTCCAGTGCACGAGCAGAGAGGCTGGAGTCACAGCCTGGGATGTGGAGTCACCCGGGCTGCTACATTTTGAGTTTCTGTTTTTTTGCCAAAGTATTTCTATAGAGTGATTCTTAAGGTCACTTGTCATTCAGCCCCGCTCGCTCCCTTGGATCTCATTCCAGTTGGGCATATGGTTGCATTTACTAAAAGAGTTCTCGTAAAAAAGCAGAGCTTAGTAAAACAAAATTGCTCATCGTGGGGTTTTAAGTATTCTCCTACGAAAGGGCCTGGTCCAACCACAAGTGAGGCGATGTTGTAATACATATGATAATAACCAAGCCCCGTCTCAATTTGGTGGAGTTGGGGGACTGTTTCAGTTGATTCACTTCCTACATAGGAAGTCAAATATCATTAGTTTTACTCTAAAACGTCTCCAAGGATTTATTATTTTTCGCTCTGGACCCTAAAACCTCCCATTGATGCAGTCCACACCTCCCAGTGACAGAATGATACCCTGTTTCAAAAACACAGCATTTTTACCAATGAAAATTAGAGGACGTCCGGTTCAACTCTGATGAGAACAGTGGCCTTTGACTTTATGAGGTAATATATATATATATATATATAGAATTAAGGTTTACTGAGAAAACATTATGATAAAATGCTCTAATTCCAAGGTGTTGAGTGTGAATACCCATTAGAAAGCCTTGGGCTAACTACAGTGTTCACACAACTTCATAATTACCAGTTAAGATAAGGAGCTGTGTTCTTTCAGAGATTGCAAACACTCATAATTAATCATTTCTCCTTCAATAATATTTTGATCGTAAATCAAAAGGTATATTTAACTCATATATTGATGAACTCTTCTCACTTTAATTACACTTCTGTGACGTCATCACATCCCTATAGAAACAGGCCATAATAAAAACCTATGATGTCACATGCTCTGTACGGACAGGGGAGCAGAGCACCTGCCAACACCTGCAGCTGTCATTGGTCAGTTCAGTCACGTGACAGCCAATCAGCAAGTGACATTTCCGCAGGAAGTCTCCCGCCGTGTGACTTTAAGCAATTGTTTGATTCCTCAATCATTTCATAATTAAAGACCAATTTGATATGATGGTAAAATAATTGTTTTGAAGTGTTTAACTGTTCCCTTTTTTGGATTTTTGTTGACCAAACGATTTATTGGTTTATTGAAAAATCTTGGCAGTTGAGAAACAGTAGAACACAGAAATAGCTTGTATATATTCTCTATTGTTTTTGCACTATTCTTCATCCATCTTTCTTTTTATATATGGTCAAATTTTTTGCCCTTTTCTGAGGTTAATGTTCACTGTATGTTTGTTTATGTTGTAGCTACATTGAGAGCAGTGCTAAACTGGAGTCATATTCCACTTACTTGGCCAAAAACGCTAATTCTGATTCTTACAGATAATGAAAACAATTGTTGGTTTTGGCCTAAATGAGAGAAGCCATGTCATTCTCCTCAAGAAGACCAGGGGCTGTTGATCAATACAGACTTACACCATACAGAGTTATGGTGTAAGTTTTAGTTAAAGAGCAGAAGAGCTGATCTGTCATTCTGATTATCTGCATAAAAGCTGAGTACACAGTCACAAGCAGCTGAACAACACGTGTACATGAACTACAGACAACACACCATTCAACCCCGCAGCGTCACAGTTCCCCCACAAGAGGTCAGTGCAGCCGCCTGTGGCCTGCGTGTGGTCTGGCCGGTCAGTCTGTCATCACCAGTGACTCTGCAGCAGCCGGCCGGCCTCACCTCATCCCACTGATGACCGGCCAAAGTCATCTACCTGCCCCTGAGCTTCCAGGTCCCAGTTCTGTTTTCCACACGCAGAACAAATGCACGCTCGCACGCTCACAGAGACACACACTGATGTACAGTAGGGCCGCAGAAGGGATACCATTTATACAGGACCTCCAGGCTGCACTCTGTTTGTTTGTTTGTATTTGTGATTAGGGTTTGGCAGCCGCCGGTCTCCTCTCTCGCGCGTCTCATCCGCGGAGCCAAATTCAGAAACCGGTTTAATGCACTTCTTTATTCTGAGCCATCCTGGAAAAACAAGAACCAGACGCAGGCACTTTTGATTCGGGCCTAGCTTTGCAGAGGGAAATCAAGTGCTTGACATTTAAGTCAAGCCAGTGCCTCATTCATTAGAGAGAGACGCCTTTGTCTGGTTCGCAGTTCTCATACTTGTTTTGGCTTTTAACAGGAGAATCACCAAACCGGCCAAAGTGGAGGCCGCGGAGGTGAAGGGAAATCGATTCTCTCCCAGAGAAAATGTTGTTGGTGAACTGAAATGATGGCAAAGTCCTTCATGTTCCAGTATTTTAACTGCTTCCTCGTGTGTTCCCTTCGTTCCGAGCCCATTTCTTTCAGTGTGGCTGCTGTGTCTACCCCCCCGTGGACTGTACAGCCACTCTCATGTCTCTTTGCCTCAGTGCTGCAGGACAAAACCCACCGACTGTCCCTGAAGTGCCCGTGCCCTCTTGGCCCACATCCCCCTCCCCTGAGGAAAAAGCTGTGACGTGTACGGCTTATTTCTCCTGGATGGTTCTCAGATTTCTTTTTTTTTTCTGCCCCTGTTTTCTCTCTTCTCTATCTCTGTCTGTGTTGGATGAGGTGAATGAAGTTTGTCAGGAGGATGGGGGGTGGGAGGGAGGAAGAGTGGGGCGTCTTCATGTGCTGCAGGGACATGATTAGTGAGGTGCACATGTGTGTGTGTGTGTGTGTGTGTGTGTGTGTGTGTGTGTGTGAGCAGAAATATGAAATGCTACTGTAGCTCAGAGATTCCTGAGCTGATGCTAGGTGTGATCAGATGGAGAGTCCTGACTCTTCTAGGGTTTTAGAGGGAAGGAGTGTCTCCTTTATTCATAGGCAGTGAATAACAAAGAATACTTATTTTTATATTCATCTTTCGCACACATTTATTTTTGAATAACTGTCACAGGCCAAAGGAAGAAGAACTATTCTACAGTTTAGAAAAAAGTCTAAATGAAGAGATTTTGAAAAATAATAAGTAAAATATCCTTTTCTTTATTTCGCTATATCTTATGACTGATTAAAAGGGTCCTTATCCCAGTGTTGAGAACCATTGTTAAATAACTAATAAATTAAAAATACTTTGGGTTTTCTGTTTAGTTTTCAAACTGGAGACTCCCCACATATCGATGAATACAGCGATTTCCATCAATATCATAATTTTGTCAAACCAGCCCACAGGAGACACGACCAGCTGCATGTCATAGACTGGTCAGAATGGTCCTGTCTGTTTTCATTGATAAGCAGTTGCACTATACTGCTGTAAAACCTGTTTTATTACGCTGTAGTTGTTGCTTGAAAGACGAAATAAAAGTGTAAATATTTTGTTTAAAAAAAGTTCATCGAGGCTTGTTGCTCCATCAAAAGTGTCTTTAGTCAACTCGTCCCATCTTGTGTCTCCCACACAGAAACAGAAGATACTGTGAGCCCAGCAGTCTGTTTCAGTCTAACCAACCAAATGTACGTAGGAACAAACCTCCTCAATCCCATCTCTCACTGCAGCCGGAATTAATATCAACCCTCGAATAAACTTTCATTAAAAGCCCGTCCACACTCTGAGATTTTCAAATGTCCGACACCAAAGTTTACAAGTGTGGTACAGTCTCTGAAAGTCAGTCCCGAACAGGGGCTACTGTGAGACACGCTGACCGTCAGACTATTTCGAGCTTTGGTGACCATGACTGCCTGGTTGTGTGGGAAATACGTGACCGAAATCACACTGCGGACGTCGGATCCACATCTACAAACCAAACAGGATGCAGCATTAAATGATGAAGAATGAGGAGGCCTGTCATCAACAGCTTGTCAGCACAGTTTTTTAAAAACAACACGCACGGAAATGATGGAGGCAAAATGAAAAAGACGGTTGTGGGCCTGGCGTATGAGGATGTAAAACTTTCTTTCAGTTCATCGCAGCTTCACCGTGTATTCAACACACGTTCTGAAAGGCCTCAAAATCTTCTCATCTCATACAATCTTGAGGCAACAAACTTACACAATTGCTGATGATGCACAATGTCCTGTGGCCTCGTGACAGCACAGGTTGAATCCCAAATTATCTATGTAATGAAGTTACTCGAATTTGCAACTTTAATGTGATTACTGAGATAAAAAGAGCCGGAAACATTAACCTATTATTTGATTATGTAATAATCAGATTTAATGAGCAATACACTAGTGAAATAATGCGTACAATTTCTGATTGGTTTCTGATTCCTGTTTTTCTTTGTAGTATCAATGTAAACTATATGTTTCTTGTGTTTTTGACTTTTGGTTGAACAAAACAAGTTTGAATTGAACATAAAGTTCAGACCTGTGACTTTGTTCTCTTTTGATTCTTCATAAACTAAGTGATTTATTTATAAAACAAGCATCAGATGAAACACTGAAGCTGATGTTTGTTGCTTATCGGCCTCGCTGCTGCAGCGCCCTGCTTCTGTTTCCCTCACTTCCCTCCACGCTTGTCGCCGAAGTCAGGCAAAGGTCAGGTTGATTTAGAGATTTAGAGAACATGAGGTCTGTTGTGTTATTCTAACCCGCACTCCGCCTTCCCTTTTTGGGCTTTAAACCCCAGTGTGTCTCCCAGACCACGAGTATCCCTCCGTCCCTGGGGCAGCACATGGACGTCTACTGTTGTCTTTTCATCACAGTGTAAGCTGGTTAATCCGGCGGCCTCGTTTATTTAGAGAAGGGATCTACCGGCGTTTGCCCAGTGGACGCCGATGCCAGGTCCACTGTGGTTACAGTGGAACTCTGGCTCCTGTTCACGAGGCAGCATCGTGCAGATCGTCCCGTCGCTTTTCACATCTTCACCCCGGAGGAGACAGCTGCCACATCGAACCGACGCATCCACCTACTCCACCGTGTTCTCATCTTTTCATCTTCTCAGCTCCACGAGCTCAAACATAACATTTCCGCTGTTCTTCATCAAGCACTGATGGATGTTTAGTTTTCGGGCTATCACACACGAAAGGAGAGCCCTCACTATGAGCACCTGACATGCAATGCTGTGTCTCTTGGTTCGAGAAGTTGATAGCGGACAAGAGAAGTTGATGGTCCGTTGATGTTCTGGAGCTGCGATTACATCGGTTATACCTTAATCAAGAAGATCGGGTTTGGAGGCGTTTCTTTTGGGGGGAGATCCAGTCGGTGTGTGTTTCACATTCTTGGAGAGTGTCATGTTTAAAGTGAACTGCTATGGGCCGGAACTGGAACACTGCATCCCAGATTTCATTTAAATTAATGTGATCAAGGGGTTGGATCAAGAAATATTCTCATCCAGTTCAGTTCAGTTCAGTTCAGATCTTCATTGACCCGCGAGAGGAAATTCTTCCCTCCGCCAGACCTTATCCAAACATTTACTGTAAAGTCTCTTCTGTAACAGCACATCGGAGACTTTTATCTAGAAGACTGGAAACAGTGGTTCAAGACCAGCTGTTTGCAGCTTTAAACTTTGGGTTTCAATGGACGATCAGTATGGAGTCAATGTGTCAAAGTCAGTGTTGATTAAAGGTGGGGTAAGCGATTTAGATTCATTCAAATCTGCTTATATCTCCTCATGGTCCATGGCTAGCTGAACGTTCTGTGTGAAAAAAAAATCTAGTTTAAATACAACGCCCTGTCTCTATTTGGGAAAAATAGAAAGGTGGACTACCTGTACTGCAAAAGTACTGTTCCAGCCAATCAGCAACAAGAGTGTATGTGCTTGTGTCCATGGGAACTTTCAGAACCAGTATGAGCCAATAGAATGTTAATCCTCATTCTTGAAGCGATTTTAATATAACACAAGGAAACATTGAGTTTTTCATCTGGAACTTCTTCCTTATACTATCGAGGGATGAGAGGGCTGTAAAATGCTCCTCTGAAAGCGTACACGGCGAACGTAATAACTACTGTTAGCCACTGGGAATGCTAACACCGCTATCTCATGGGACGTTAATCCCCCACGAAATGTTTTACAGTAGCAGAGGACAGCTAATACAAAGAAGACAACGAACCAACGAAAGACCGAAAAAAATTGAGCCGCTTCAACGGTGGAGAGACCACCGGGAGATCAAAGAGATGAAAGAGATGAAAAGCGATGGCAGGTGGGTAACATTCATTTGCTTTAGCTCACTGATGTCTGTGGTGGTTAAATCCTTCTGAGATCAGTGCTTCACCTCGGAACCGTGTGTTCATGGATGTGAGGGATGGAGCTTCTGCAGGAGCAGTGACAGGAGGAGTGTGTTTGTTTTCGTCGAATTTCATCCAAATACAAAGTTTATGGTCCAAACGATTCCACTCTGATATCAGTGGCCCTCAAAATTAATTTCTAATCGGTTTTCAAACTGTCTGTTTGGGGCAGGGATTTAGTCGTCCCATGCTTCTCTAGAAAACATTTCACAGTTATCGATCCAGTCTGTTAGTATGCCCGTGAAACAGCTTCATCTGTGATAGTTGGAAGGGAGGAGGCTGGTTTTGGGCTGCGGTCTCCTGCCGCTGGTCACCCTAACCAGCCCTGATGGGTAAAAAGCTGAGCATCTGCGATCGAGGCCATGGCGGCTGGACGGTCGGCTCTGCACAGCAGCCTGAGGTGGGGTCAGTAATGGCGGTCTCCTGTTATTCTAACCATTAACATAATGGCAACATTAGTTCCAGGGCCACGCTTCCCTGCTCCTGGGGAACCATTGTTTAAAGGCACAGCTCCTTTCAAGACGCCACTGACCACCGATGCTTTGAAGAGCCTCGCCGCAGCGGAGGGGGAACACAGACCGGGCATTCATAAGTCTAGCGTCAGCACAGGGAGTGTTTTTATTTTTCACATGTGATGATCCACATGTTGAACTTTTTCAAATTGTTTGAATTGTGACAAATTACATAACAACTTCCTCGTAATTATGAGTCTGTCCGTTATAATCTCTTCCTTTTTGTCTCCGTGTCCTGCCCCGTGTGCTCCTGGAGCTGAGACCCCCCCCCCCCCCCCCCCCGAAAGGGCTCGGCTGATTCCTCACATGAGAGAACATTTATCTCATTGTTTTCATAGTGGAGCGGCTTCGGAGGACAGAGGCAAATCTGCCATGATCTTTAAAGATCAGATTCTAATGGAAAGATTTACACAGCAAATTAACTTACACCGAAAAAACAACTTTAACGCATCAGTTGAGTCGGTGGAGTTAGAAAATTCCTGAAAAGGTGAAAAGTACTGTGAACTATGTATTACTGAAATGTGGAGTGTGACCTTGAAACAGTTTTGCATTATTTATGCATCAACGTCACAGATACTACATCGCGTTAGCATGAATGGTTCTCTGGTTACATTTTGAGTGACTACACCTACCACAGTTGACAGTTTGCTAGCTAGCTTTAACTTTTCCCTCAAATAAATCATCTCAGTCTTTGAATTGAAATTTGAAATTTGAAGTTTTTTTCAAATTGGTTGGGGTGGTTAATAATATAGACATTTTTCCGACGTTTGTTCACATGGACTTTCAATTTTTTTTTAACTCAAGACGACAACAATTTTTGGGATCAAAATAAGGTTATAAATAGAACTTCAATCAAACTAAATCTGCATCACCTCATGGAACAGAGATACATCATTAAAGAGTCGAGTTAAAAACAAATTAAAGCTGTGTAGACAGACACGCTGCCTTCCTGCAGACACTGGTTGCACTCACCTTGCCACAGCAGCCAGACTCCCCTCAACAGGTGACTGAAACATCCGCTTGACATGTTTCCTGCTTCCGCACACTTCATTCACACAAACACACACACACACACTCACACACACTCACAAACTCACACACTGCTCTGAAAACAAACTTTGATCCCCGAGAAATCCAAGAAACAGAGAGGCTCCTGTCAGCGAGAGACGATCAGGCAGAATATCACCATGACAGGAGCTCATATATAAAATGTCCAGTAATCCCTCAGATGAAACTCTGCTCTCTTCTTCAGCCAGACTTCTGTCTTTCCTCTCCTTCTGTTTCTTTTCCCTCTTCTTCTTCTTCCTCTGCTTCTTCTTCTACCTCCACTTCTTGGCTTCCATGGTCAGTCTGTGAAGAACGTGCTCAGATGGAACCTCTCGCTTCATGCAACTTCTCCACACTGGTGCTTCCCTGCAGTTGGTGAGAGGGAGAGTAAATGCTCTCTCTCTCTTTCTCTCTCTCTCGCTCTCTCGTTCTCTCTCCACCCCCCCCACACCTCTCTCTCTCTTTCTCTCTCTCTATCACACACTGCTGGTTCACCACTGTGCAGCCCTGTGGATCTGTTCCACTTGATGCATGTGCAGCCAGTGTGTGTGTGTGTGTGCATGTAAGAGGGAGGGAGTGCTTTGTGTGTGTGTGTGTGTGAAGTGCGTCCTGTCTGGCTCTTAAAGTTTTGAGTTGAGAGGAGGGAGGAGAGAGAGGGAGAGAGATGGAGGGAGGGCAGAGATGGAGAACATTTAGAGTGTGTGTGTGTGTGTGTGTGTGTGTGTGTGTGTGTGTGTCTGTGGAGGAGGCAAGCTTCAACTTCCTAAAGTAAGAGCTCTGGGGAGCTTTTAGCCTAAGGTGTAAAAGTGCAGTGGTGAATAGGAATTAACACTTCAGCCAATAAACTAAACACGTTTTTCACTTACTGCACCGCTCGTTGAATCCAGCCATGTCGTTTGTTTTTAATTATGCTGGTAGAGATTTCTGAAAGTTAAAAAATTTCAACCACAAGTCTGGGCACATACATAATTAATCCAACAAGCAAAACCAATAAAATAGCACATTGAAATAATTACAACTTAAATGGGGCAACATCTTATTATTTAATGCTTTATTCTCCATATACAAGGAAAACATCTATTGGTAATTATTGATCCTTGTGATTAAAGATTCAAAGGAGAAAATGCTCATCATTTATTTTAATCCAAAGACACGAAAGAGGCCTTGACTGACACCAAATTTTTTATTTTTTAATCTTCTTGTCTCTTGTTCTTCGGTTACAGTAACAACCTTCATATTAATTCGTCTGCTCAAGTTTCCAGACTTTGATGTGATAACTTGGTGATGCTCCTTTTTAATTATCCCTCCTCTCTGTACTGATAGTGAGGATATTCCAATGGAAGTGATGGGGGAAGAAATCCACAATCCTCCACGTCCGAAGCCGGAGCCTGTGGCACAGGGAAGAGAGCGGGTTGTCCACGAGCCAGACGGTCGGTGGTTCAATCCCTGGCTCCACAGGTCTGCATGCTGAAGTAGCCTTTGGGAAAGCCAGTAAATGCTAAATTACCCCAGTGTGTAAATGATGTGTGATAGAGAAAGTGCTGTGTACAGAAGCATTGTATGGCGTGTGTAAAAGGGTGAATGTGACCTGCACTTTCAAGCACTTTGATTGGTTGATGAGACTGTACACAAACAATCTATTCCATATTTTGAAATAAAGTAAAAAAGTAAGAATTTGGGGCTTTAGCAATCTGACATTTTCAGACATGAACTCTGGAGAACGTCTGCAGACTTGGGTCTGACAGCAGCTTCAAACAATTCAAATCGACATTTAACAAAGTTAGATCATTTTGGTACCGGACGCCCTCTTTATTACAACCACAGGCAACATGGACATCCATCCATCATCCTATCACTACTCCTGGTCCTTTGAGGGTCACATGGGGACTGGAGCCAATCCCAGCAGTCATTGGAGGAGAGGCAGGGTTCAAGCCGGGGACCTTCTTGCTCCCCCGAACGTGAACAGCCAAATGGAAATATTTTTTGTCTTGGTCATCACTTCATACGCTTTTCTCCAAAATCAAAAATGACGTATTGGGTCCTTGGAAGAGATGGGATTTCCTATAGCAGAGAAGAATAAAGTCCTCTTGGTGTGAATGATGCTCGGAGGCACAGCATGACTGAGATATAGGAAGTAAAAGAAGCTCAATGGCGACGTGTCTGAATGCCAGAGTTCCCCTGAATAATCCACCAACCTTGCTGTGAACAGTTTTCTTTGGAATAACCCTCTACCGAAATAATATTCCCAACGAAAACTGCTCCCAGTCGGGTCTGTGGCTTACGGGGAGTAATGGGAACACCGTTTCTGGGAAGAGACGTTACTGTTGACGTTTTGAACGACATTTTTCGTTAACGCTGTGAGCACCACAAATGAAATTCCATTCGCTTTTCATTTTACTCCTGCCGGATAAAATCACACAGACGGGTGTCTGTTGCATATAAAACAAAAACTATCTGCATAGTACGATAGGTGAGCGGGAAAGAGTGTCTCAAGTAATTTGTGTGATCCGACCTTTTAGACTGAGAGAAATTCGCCATAAAGAAACGTCTAGATTCAAACCTGCAGCAGCTGCACACACACACACACACACACACACACACACACACACACACACACACACACAGTTCGCACAAACCCATATCACACCCCATTAGAAAGACACATGAACACACAAACGCTCCAGTCACACTGATTCATCGGCTCCGTGCTCACATGTGGTCCGACGGAGCTGTTGACACTGTTGACCGCTGCCGAGGTAAAGAAGGGTTTCAAAGTGCCTGCCAAGTGAGAGCTGGCAGCACATCTACGACGGGTGGGCTGACCAGAGCCCTGGCACACGGTCAAGGGTGCATACACGCCCGACACCGCTACACACACACACACACACACACACACACAGACACACACAGTGGCCAACGCAATTGGGCTGAGTAATTTTATCTATGGCGCAGTGTTTTCTATGGCAGGTTTGTAATGCATCATCCTGCTTATATTAAAGTTTCTTTGCCAATTGTCCGTCTGCCTAAACCTGTTCCTCCTGAGTCGAACATTCACCAGCTCAGAGTTTCTCACAGTCTGCTCGCCGTGTTGTCAAGGTCATGAACCACCACATGGACGCGTATTAAAGGAGGATCCTGTCGTTTCCCCCCCCCCCCCTTCCAAGAATCTGGATCCTATTTTTGTATTTTCCTCCATTGTTCCTGTCCGTAGTAATAACGCCGCGCTCCCCGAGCTAAGTCCCGACATTTGGGAACACTCAGCCTTCTCTAAAAATACAGGCAGACAGGCCACGAAACATGAGCAGTCAGACAATGTGAGAGTTTTTAAAGTTCCTCTCCTGGCATTGGTTATGCCCGTGAAGAAAAGTCCCCTCATGGATGTAACTCTACACTTTGGCCTCATTAAGTATTTCTGCATCTACAAATATGCAAATTGAATCCACTCGCACCCCCCCCCCCCCTCCCCTCCTGTCTTCAGCTTCACGTCTCCTCCTCCAACACACAGACCTCTGCTTTTTCTCCTGTTTGGTCTTTACTGTACGCTGAACAGTGGCAGGTGGGAATATGACAGTGATCCAGACACACTTGTTAGAACAGGAAACCAACATCGAAGACGGAGAGGAGGATTGAAATGAGCAGGGTCACCGACAAGTCAATGAATGGTAATTTCATTGGTTGTATTAATAACTTAACAGTAGAGAAGTACAGAAAAGACCAAGACTTACAAGTATCAGATGGATATAATGCATTGCTAACACTAGTTTTCAAAATCCTGAGAAAAAGTGATGCTACGATGAAACAAGAGGTATGAAAAGTTTATGGAAAACTCCTCTGTAAGGGGATTAGACTGGTTCCTTAGGTTTGTGGACCCTGGCTGTCTAAGTTAGTTTTACAAATGTCTACAGTGCAGTTCCACATTGGAAATATTAAATCATGGTGTTGACTGGTTTTGCCACTCATGTAAACATACTTTATACTTTGTTAACACATGTTAACAAAGTATAATCATGATTTCAATTGGCGGAGGTACTTTAAAGGATGGCTCAAAGGGTTCTGCAAGGCACGGCAACACACAAATATCTTTATACCACACAGACACTGCAGGTGGAGGGTCGGGAGGGATGAGAGAATGAATATAATTTCTGGACATTGACATCAAAATCACGAGTTCTCGTCCTGACTCGTAGATTTGGTTAAATTTCTGTATTAGAAACATTTATGTCTCGTGTTTCAAGTGACACTCGATCATTTTACACCAAGGATCCCAATCGTTACATAACCAAGAGCTCTGAGTAACTTCATTGAAACACTCAGTACTAACATTTTATGACCAAATATGTTTATTAACAATGTTTGCTTAACTTAACTTGGCTTTAAAGTTTGTTTGTATACTTGAAAAGTCTGTATTTGTTTATGTAATTCATTTGGAGACAACTTTCCAATATTTACTTCATTTAATTTCAACACTTGAGTTATGCAGGTCCAAGCAACACCTTGGTTTAAAGTTTAAAAGTTTGGGATCTTCCAGTTTAGATAATTAGCTTTCGCTGATCGTTTGTTTCAATCAGTCACATCGTCTGACTCCTCGTCTCTCCTGCCTCGTCTCTCTTAGGACGGTGCCATCCTCGCTGTCCATAGACGACACAGCTATTATTTGAGGGGTTGAACTGATTGGTGATCAGTGCCTCTGGCTAAGTGCTAACTTGCTGTGACAGACCCCACAGAGAGTGAAGAGGAGGGAGGACAGACGCCGCTGATCTCTGATCCCAGATCTGACATCTGGCTCCCTCAGGAGGACACTGCCTGGGGTGTCATCAGCTTTGATCCACTCAGGGTCCTCTTAGGAATGCACACACACTCAAGGACACACACACACACACACACACACACACACACACACACGTACTGCACTCTGATGTCGATGTAAATGGATGCACATTTTTTTTAATCTCACACCCGGTTCTCCCTTTCCTGTCTCTGATACTCAGCCTCACACACACACACACACACACACACACACACACACACAATCACACGCACACACTCCACTGGGGCCGGCCTCCTGGCACACACATACAGGAGCTGGCATCAGTTGCCTAAGAACACACAGCGCTGTTTTATAATCAAATAATTTCTCAATCCTGTAACTAATACCTCTCCACCAAGCACGAGCTATCAACTATGCTGGGCACTGTGTGTGGTGTGTGTTTGCCTGGGCACATATCCTACATGTCAACACACAAAAACACACACACACACACACACACACACACACACACACACACACACACACACACACACACACTTGAATAAGCACTTACACTTACACATGGGCCACATGTTCACACAGAACTTTAGACTGGGTTCATTCATGCTGGTCATTTTGTGTTCTGGTGGTTTGGACCGAGGCCCATTACCATGTCCCTATACAAGCTCGTAGCGCCCCCTGTAGGACCCAGTGGGTATCAAAGCATCTGCATCTGAGCATAAGACAACAAGGAAGGCGATAAAACAAAAAAGAACAGACAACAGTTACAAATAACCCGTGATTTTGGCGAGCTTGATGTAATTTAAATCTCATCCAGAGCCCAAGATGTTTCATTTTAAATTGGATATCTGAGGGGTTTTTTAATGTAAGGAAAATTCCTTTTTTTAAATCAGCTAAGTGTGAAATTTGATCTCTGTGTGAAAATGGAAGTCAAATGTGTTTCTCCTAATCTAATGGATGGAAGAAAGAAACATTCAAGCTACCAGGAGAGAGAGAACTTTAAGAAAACATAAAAATATTGTTGTAAAGCTGCAGGTACTGATTCTCTCTGACACCTTTCTCCTGTGCAGAGAATATTATGACACTGTGGACGATGATGAGTCAAATTTCTCCTAAGGAGCAAGTTTTTATTTATTTTTCTGGATTCTTACTTTTACTCTTATTCAATTTCTCCCTTGCACTGCGACCAATTTCTGCTGCTGTGTCATTGGTGAATATCCCCTAAGGAGTATCAACAACACATCTTATCTTATTTTATCTTATCTTGTCTTTTCCCATTTGTTCCTCAGAAGGTTGCGCACGTGGTGAGTTCACCTGAAGAGCTGGTGCAGACTTCCTCATGCTTCTGTGATTTTAGGGCCGATAGAATAAGCTCAGTAGAGTCTTTCCATCTAAATAACTGAACTCAACATCACTGCCGATCGGAGCCAGATCCGTTTGTGTTTAATGGCAGGTTGTAGTGAATTCTACAATAATATGAGAAACGTATCAGATAAAAGGAAAATATAATAAGTCTGAAGTGAGAACCACACTTGTCTCTTGAGCTGTAAAGAAGCAAAGCTGGAGTATGAACATTTTCCTCTGGGAAGGATCAATGTAATTATGTGTAACATAAACAAGGCCTTAGTTTTGTGAAAATGTCTAAATTTCATAAGCCTAAACTAAAACTGGCCCAACACTTCAAACCAGACCATGGAGTCTCGTGTGTGTGTGTGTGAGTGTTAACAAACTCTCCTTCCCGACACACAACCACACGTGATGCTGCAGATAGCACACTGCTCTTTAATCATCATACATTCAGAACCGTAGAGCTCTGAACGTGCAGCAGGGAAACACACCCACATTATTCTTCACCTTTTGTCCATGAAATTTCACCGTGAAGAGTCTAAACCCTTGTGCATCAGTGGCGGGGGTCTGCTCCAGCTGTCACCCTGAGCTGAACACTGCAGATCCAATTCAAGGTGCCGGGGTTTGTTGACCGAAGTGGGTGGCGTGACCAGGTGAGGTCTGAGACACTGTGATGTTGTGATGTTTCCTGAATATGCCGATGAGAAGATAGGCAGAACGTTTGAGTGTGATGTTGTAACCCCCCTGCAGATGTCGAAACACGTCACGGTGCAGATGAGAGGAGGAATGTCATTATGTCTTCCATCGTTATGGGAGCACACGAGAACTCCGGGCAACTTCTTCTTCCTGTCAGCGTGTTTCTGCCACACTGTGATGGATAGTGGAAGCTTTTAAATGGAGTCACTGGTGTGTGGAGACACCTGTGACATGCTAGAACTTTTCAGAGGTAAACTTCTTCTTATTATAACCGATGTGTGTCTGCAAACACGGATTCAAAGAGGAGCCCTGGCAGCCGAGGGTGCTGAAGTGTCTCCTGACAGGGACACTGGGAGCCAGATGGAGTGTCCCTGGCAGATCCTCTCAGGGAAAAGTTGAGCAGATATTCAGAAGCACTGATCGGTAACAGATGATTACCAGCCACAGGTTTTTTTTTATTTCTTATTCCCTGGCTGCAGGTTACCACAGCTGCTCCACTGTCGCTCCCACTCTGCAAAGTTTCCATCTCCATTAGTCAAATGAAACATATCAGGGAGGGTTTACACTGCTGGGCACGTTGGCAAAGCTTTTCTTTTAAACACTTGAACGCCCATGATGTCAAAACAGAATCATTTGTTATTTTAAATCAATAATTTACTTACTGGCCAAAATCATAACTTTGCAACAGTGACAATGCAAAACAGGCCTGTGAAGTTTGGGATGTCTGTACAGGCTGAAATGGTGTTAATGGAGCTGTAGTAGGAATAACTGAGGGGATAAGTGGGTGGTGTCATAAGTTTGTGGAAGAAATAGTTTCAACAAGCTGTGTCCCAATTTAAAAGCTGCATCCTTCAGACGCTGCATTTTAAGACTGATTGAGCCACAGCAGCACATGTCTCTTTTTCAAAGGCTCCTGCAAACGATGAAGGATCCACTGCAGAGTGGAGGCCTGCGGCAAAAAGGAAGATGGAGTCCTGGCCCCGGTTATCTGCAGCCTACACCAGAAGCCACAAAATATTGGCTGTTGACCCCAGAGGCTAATTCGTCAATCGATCATGGCCGACAGGAACCAACCTCTCAGGAGAGAAGGAGGGATGGATGGAGGGAGACACCGGCCATTTTGAAACTGCTCATCTTATAAAGGTGAGGCCATTTAATCAGGAAGAGCCTGAGAAATCCTGCAACCTGAGGCCATTGCAGTAACTAAGTGGAGCAGAGATAAGTTAATGATCCTGTGGTAACGCTGTGTTAATAAAAACATTATGAGATTTTCACCAATGGAAATGCAACCTTTTAAAAGACAAACAAAACAAACTTATTGTGGATATTCATAATTTTTGCGTCTAGTTTTATTCAGGTATTCTAATATCACCATTGGTTTTACTGTAGTCTTGGCATTTGTGTCTCCTTCTCTGATTTCAAATTATTATTATTTAGATTTTGTGGTGTATTTACTCAAAACTTGTTTCACAAATGACTTAAATTTGTAATAAGGTTAATACTGTTATCAAAACGTCTGTTCAGTATTTGGCACAAGCACCGTATGTGTTCAGTACGTGTGGCCTGAGTGGGAATCAAACCTTTAACATCTGGTAGCTTTGGCTACTTTTTAATCTACTGGCTCTCCTGTAGGGGAGTTCGGGTTCCACAGTCGTTATCGAGGAGAAACTTTCCACACTTTCCTCCCTCTATTACTATCTTCACTTCTAAGAGTTGGATAATCTCGTGGCATGTGACATATCTCTGGTCTTCTCAGTTGGAGGAGATATCGTATAGCAAAGTCCTGCTCTAGTGCCCCCCCCCCCCCCTCCCCTTCTGCAGAGCCTCCCAGGTTGCTGCTGTTCTCATCATATCTCCATTTCCATTAAGCCTCTGTGAAATTACTGAGAGACTTTATCCTGTGTGCAGCGTTCTGTGACTCAATACAAGTGTTTCTCATTAGTTTGATGTTTAAATGAGCCCGTGCCTGGATTGAACATGTGTTTCAATTTACGCCATGTGAGGATTTCTTGATTAATTTGCTGCTTCGCGAAAAATTATCCCTATGTCACTGTCCTCCAAACTGGAAAATGGAGTCAGCACGTTCACGGAATACACGTCCAAACTGCAATTTAGATGAAGTATTCCTGCAAAAGTAATTAAATTACAGCAAAGTACTGCAGGGTTCAGCACCGCAGCTATTTTAGGGTCGCAACTGTGGCGGTGAAGGAATATGTGTGTGTAAGGGATGAGAGGGAGGGTTTAACATGCAATAAATAAATACCCTCGTCTAATATCAGTATCTAGTATCATTATAAAAACAACCCGACTGAATGAGTGAATTAGAATTTGAACCCTGGTGAGGTTATGGCTGCGACAGATGTGGGCAGGAGTCACATCTGGTTGGTAAAGCGTAGAGAATGGAACTAATGGGGTGAGTGGGTGAGGGTCTGAGGCTGGCAGATGTCAGCAGAGGCCGCGCCTGTTATTGACATAGCTGCCATCTTAGGTCTTCTTTTCATCCGTCAGCCGGAATTGACCGAGCATCCCCACTGCTTTGTAATATGACCCAGATGATGGATCTGCTGCTACAGGGAATGTGCACGCGCACGTATAAAAGGAAACACTTGAACAAACACACACTGCACAGCCACGTGCACAAACGCACTTGCGCACATTAGCACTCCGCTCTGTTGTCGCTGTCATCTGCCATTTGGAGTCCGTATCGCTTGCCCTCGCAAATCTGCGCCCGTATTATTTTACTCGACTTCAGCTGGCAAAAGAAATTTGGTCCCGAGCTGCAAATGGGATCCTGACATGCAAAAGTCGTGTGGGATTAAATCCACGGGCCGACTTGAGAGGTTGACACTGCTGATGATGATTTATGAGCCATGTAACACGTAATCATCGCATTCTTTTAGCATCAACCCCCAAAAATGTGTAAAGTTATGTAAAGCGAGGGGTACATTTGAATATTGAAAATCGGCCTGTTACCGGATTGAATGTGTTTTGATTTATCACATGTGACGTTCACTTGATTTATCCCGTGTAGCTCCCCAGCACCCACCCGCCAGGTTTTACAGCAATGCCATTGTACCCTGTGCGGTAAATCAAGCACACCTCCAGTATTTCATTTTCAAGTGACCCTGGTCGGGTGCTATTGTGTCTCATATCCTCTGGTTTTATTGCCGTATTCAAAACGTGGGTGCATGAAAGAGGGAGGGAAACGCGGAGGGAGGGAGGGGGGGATGCAGCGGTGGCAGTCTCATGACTTGTCACATTCCACTGGAGGTCTCAGCAAAACCTGGTCCCAGTATGAGAGATTAAAGGGAGACAGGAGGAGGCCGGGCGAGGTGAGGGCTGATCCTGACCACAGATAGTGGCTCTGGAAGCACTAGCACTTCCACCACCTATGATGGTGGTCTGTGGGGGGGGGGACTTCATTTCACGTGATTACACATGTGCAGGAGACACATGCTGATATAAACAGGGTTGAAAAATGTGCGTCAAACAGGCACAGCTGGCTCGATTAAAATAATAAAAAACATGTACAAATGATGGGAGGAGTGAGAGAAGGAGTTTTAACAGACGTCCAAATGTGCAACACCACAAAATGATTCATGTGATGAATGTGGAGGGAGAAAGAAACCACTGCTCTCCTAAATTGAGCCAAACAGAGCTAAAAGGCAAATGAAGTGCTTAGAAGTACTTAGCAAATAATTATTCACGTCAGTATTGAATGAATGAATGAAACATGTCAGTAGGTGAAAGTTATGTAACTCTTAAAAGTTACAATGTGCTTTACAGCAGCACCATAAAAACCTCAAAGGATATGGAATGTGGCCAAATGAGAAATAAATCAGAATTTAAAAAGAAGGATAAATGAAATATAATAAAACTGTGGAAGCTGATGTTGTACTGAGGGGAAATTAAATCAAACCATGGTTCATGCTCAGCAATTGATTGTTGAAGTTTTGACAATGTTTGATTGTTTAGATCTGAGGGCTGTCACTGCAGAATAAAAGATGAAAAGACGGCAATAGTTGTGGTGTTACTTTTGTTTTCCAAAGTGTTGTTAATATATTATCATGAGAATAAATATGTTTGAATCTAAAATGTTTACACTTTTCTTTAAGTGGGGACACTCAGTATGTTTATCTTTTTACTTTCTCTTTTCACTTTTCACTTTTCTTCCCTCTGCCTCTGTTCACTGACTTTGTTCAATATAAATGTGACAAACCTTTTTGTGAGAGGAGAAGTTTCACGTGTCTCCTGCCTGATCTGTTTTTCCTCAGTTGCAGGGAGGCCGTGATGTTGCTCTTGCTCTGCTGCAGAGTGAAGAAAGACAGTCCTGGAAAGTGTTGGTACTTAACCACAATACATCACAACTCAGAGCTCGAAACGACACCAACGTGGTCAACATGACAACTTTATGGTGATAATTTGTCAGCGTTATTCTGCTCCTCCCGAGCGGCCAAACCCCCAAAGATCCGTCTGCTGAGTCCCAACCCGCAGTGTTAAATTACTTTATGTGTGAACATTATCACATGACTCTGCTGGACGTCTCAGATTTATAGATTCCAACAATATGTCACTGAAATATCAACATGTTTACAACAGAGCATCTAGAGAGCAGCAGGGATTTGTCCTGATCTTGATAAAGTTGTCAACTCGCATGTTTCTCTCGCCTAAAAAAATCTACCTTATCAGACGTGATTAATTGCTGTTTGTGGATGTTGCTGTAAACACGAGCAGGACGATAACACGATAACGTTAAGTCGACATCAACACTTGTTTAACAGAGTTTCGGCTCCGGGCTGGATCCCAACTTCTTTCCTGCTCTTTACTCCCTTTAAACTTGAAGAACTTTCTGATTCTGCACCGCCTCCTCTGTGTGTTCCTCAGCCTCCGCAGCCGATAAGAAGTCTGTTGAACATGGAGAGAACACCAAGGGAGAAAAACACGAGAGCTGGAGACACATCAAGCTTCGGATTGAGCCTTTAAACAAGAGGAGGGAAGTATTTGGTTTTAAACACCCCCGGCTCTCAGATCCTCGTGTCTGATCGTAATCACCATCGCCTCCATTTTGTGCCGCTCCAGGTCTGTAATCGACTCGGAGATGTTGATGCTGACAGATGTGGCGAGAGCAGCTAAGGATGGAGAGATAATCAGAGGCACGGAGGAGAACCGGCAGGTGAGACCACAGGGGAGATTGTGTGCCTCCCCCCCCTCTCTAATTTCATACCTGCAGACAGGTGCTTGGCAGGGCCCGACATGCGTGTGAGCTTGAAGGACGGGGGGGTGGAGGGAGGGTTGGGAATGAGGAAGACCTTCAGACGGGATCAAAGAAGGTCACGCTATGGCTTCTGATCCCCCCCCCCCCCTTTCTCTTTCCCTCCTCCGCTGATCTGGAAACGATAGATTTCATTCCTGCATTCGCTCCTGAAGAGGGGAAGTGGTGCCGGGTTACCAGGGCGGAGCCCGAGGAGCTGAGGTGGAACTAAGACCGAGAAGGCAGGGACTTGTTCGGATCGCTGCAACGCTCGTGATCAAAATGAGAAAATGTCACGTCTTCAAAACCAGGAGGTGAATTCTCTCATGATAAAGACAGTGTCTCTCGTCAATGCATGGAATTCAAGAAAGAAATCAGGGACATTTGAGTTTCATGATCCACTACAGTGGTGTCTTTTTATTAAAGATCTGGAAGAACCTGGATTGTGTTCACTCTGTGTCGTTTGCCATGATATTTTGATCAGACGTTCATGGTCCCCAGAGGACGACTCCCAATGATACGTTTCCTCTTGTCCCACCATTAGGTTGCATTTGTGTTTATAAGTGAATTATCTCATTCACTATTTGATGGACTTTATCAAAATTGCTCCACACATTCATTCATTGACTCTTCGTTTGGTTTTCTCCATTTAAATTCGTTCAAATCATTGATGACGCTTAGTTCATTGAAAAAGCTCGATACTGAAAATCACCCATTATCTGCAACTATCTCTTAATCCAATCTAAGAGAAGCTCGTATTTAATCATCTACAAAGTCATTCTAACTCACTGAGATTATTGCTATCTACCATCTGTAATCTCTGTCTGAATGTGGCTCGCATATTTCAAATACTCTTCATCTTATCGGTCTCACACTTGGCAACTGTTGACTCTGGTGCGGTTTGGACAGGACACACGTGTGAGAACCACAGAGCGGACCGGGTCAGGGTTCTGTGAACAAACAGGTGAGCAGCTCTTTGTGCAGTGTGGAGCTTCAGGGTTCTGAGACTGAAACCAGTCTTTTCTCACCGCGGCCTCGATTGCTGCAGGTCCCTTTGTACAGTTTCAGAAAGAAAGGGCACTACACTTGTTTTGTTTAATGCACTGTCCCCTTCTCACGTGCACTCACTTAGCCACCACTTGTCGACGTGATGCAAAGTGATGCAAATAACTGTGCAGTTATCATCTGTGTGTATATCCTCAGCCGAGGGGGGACCGGCACTGTGATCAATCACAATTATTATTTTGAAAAATCTGCAGCTCATTAGGATTGATAAAAAATACACTGGTTTCACATGACAGCACTTTTTACTAATATTCATATTAGTCCTGCGCCTCCATGATTCCTGCATGTTATTCATGAACATGTTGGTTCCAGCCGTGACACTGCTCGAGACTCATTGTACTGTATAATTCTGCAGGTCTCTATAACAACAGGGATCCGATTTCAAGGTCTTATGATGTTTAATTTATGCAGACGCCTCTCGCGCAGCCATGATTCCCATCAGTGGAGTCTTTACAGAGCTGCTGGACGATGCATATTTATGGCTGCAGTCCCCTTTTATGATTTCTCTACTGTAAAGGAATAGCAGCCCGGCCAGTAGAGATCCAGCCCCCCCCCCCCCCTTCTCCCAGGCCATTATTTACTGGTGGTGTTGTACCTCGGAGACACGCAGCCGTGATACGGGACAGGAGGCATGCAGGAATTAAATTACAACCGAAATTTAGTGATCCTTCAAAAGAATAGGCTCCCTTGTTGGATAAGTTTACCTACGTCCCCTCCACCCCCCCCCCCCCTCTCTATTTCTCTCCTTGGAAATGTCTGCATGGGAGTAAATTGCAAAAAAAGCAGGTCAGAGAGGGGCAAGTGAAAAAATTCCAGGTGAAGTGTGGAGCTGGTTTGTGGCGGCAGAGTGCGGTTGACATGTTGGCTCCTGCGTCCCGGGCTCCGACAGACCCCGCTGTAGGTTCGGTTAGAAGAGGGAACGGCTGATGTCTAATTACCTGGTGAGATGTGGTTTGGATCGAAGCAGCTCCTGTGACAGTCGGTCTTTCTTCTTGATGAGGAAACTACAGTCTGCCGGGCTCATATTCTCTTGATTTGCGTCTTGAGGTCTTCACCTGCTCCCATTGCTTCTTCTGTACTTTGAATTATGTGGTGGAGAAAGAAAAAAAGGGGAAAATCCCCCCTCATCAGAAGTGAAGTCGGTTTATTTTCTCTGCCCGGAGGAGCTGGAGCTATTTCGAAAAAAAACTCGAATTCACACATGAGAAATATTTTGATTGCGTTTGATAATAACACCGTGCGATGCAGAATGGATCAAACAGGCCGACTCTCCAGCTCCTGACTGCTGAGACAATCACATTGTATCATCTGCACTGGGTCTGCAGAGCTCGGTTATTGTGATATTATGTGCAGGGGTAAATCAGTGAAGCGTGTGTGTGTGTGTGTGTGTGTGTGTGTGTGGAGTGTGTGTGTGTGTGTGTGTGGAGTGTGGAGGCAATGAGGGCAGATACAGGGCAGGGAGGATTATCGGGCTGCCCTTGATAACACACAGGTGGCTGATCTTGGGGCTTAGGGGCTGACGCTGTCCCTCAATCCACCACCTCCACACACACACACACACACTCACACAGACAGACACACTCATACACAGACACACACAAACACAATTCCTGTTTCCGGTGCGTTGCAGTATCATGGCAGAGCTCGGGTTACTGTCTGGGTGCGCAGCTTTAGGGCTGTGGAGAGTCAGGAATGGGACGAAACAGATAGTCAATGTTAAACTGTGCTAGTTCGCGTGGAGGTAAAGAGGTTATTGATGGAAGCTTTATTGTCCGAGGGATCTGTCCGATCCGCCTCCGGATCCCGGTTTGATTTACAGTTTAACGGCCTGTTGCCCGAGACATGAATAACACCGTTACAGAAGAAAAAGTGCAGAGAGAGAAAGAAAAAAAAAAAGGGAATTTTATTGCACAAACAAAATAAGCAATTACTCTGGACGTCTCTGCAGCACATTCTTAAGTGACAACAATTCATCTTGGATTTCACACCAGAGTTTTTCCCGTGTAAGACCCCCATAAAGTGAAACTCTCTGTGTGTTTGCTGCTGGTGTCAGCGGTGGGGGCTGCAGAGAGAAAGGCTTGACATTTATGGATGAGGTTTTCCACCATCTCCACTATCCGGTTTTTAAGAGTTGTTACTAGCAGCGAGCCCCTCTGTGTGCAGCGTTAAGGGCCGAGCACGCGGGGGGGGGGCGGGGGGCTCAGCTGACAGGACCCGGGGTGGCTGCACTGTATTCACTGAGGCTCTGTAAACTGCGGCTGTGATGTGCACATCCATCACGGCCCGGCGGCATGCTGGGTTTCAGGATGGAGGCGCATTTGTTAAACTGACACGGCCAGGGGGTTGGGGGGAGGAGGAGGTGGTGGTGGTGGGGGGGAGAGGGAGGTCAGGATTAGGGGAGTGGGGCAGAGCGGGCCGGGGTCAAGATTAGGGTGTCGGGGTAGAGTGGACTGCGCGGACCAGGTTATTCGAGATTAGGAGATTCTTGGGGGGGTTTAGGGGGATAAGGCTCCATGGTAGCAGGTCTGGTCGCTGGAGAAATCTCACTTGTTCTTTTACAAGTCTGTGCGTTATTAGGAGGGGATTTGGGAACAGGGCTTTGAGTGGATGTTGCAGGAGGCCACGTTTCAGGAATTTCATTAACAAAGAAACACACCGGAGGAAACTGAACGAGGCAAAAGCTTCAGAGCTTCACAAAACATTTCTTCAAAGCTGGCTCGTGTTAAATTGACAATTTAGTTGCATCCGTTCACCATGCATATATTATATTGTAATTCTAAATATCCCTTTGTTCATTCAACTTGTGATCACTCTTTGTTGTTTGCTATGTGTCTGAGTATGGTTTATGTTCTGCTGAGTTTTGAGACGTCTGCAGAATATTCCTCTTGTCGTGATTGAAGCTCCTGGATGAAGTGCACAGATGATTCAGCCAATTTATGTCTCAGCTGTTTTCCTCTAAATTATTTTATTGATGCTCAGTTTCCACAATGAGACATAAAAAACACCTTGAAGGACAGAATGAGTGCAAGGAAAAGTTTAAAACGAAGGCACAAGCTCAGACCTTTCTTTAAAGGCCAATGATGCCTCTGAATAAAAGCAACACACACACACACAAACACACAAACACACACACACACACACATTTTCTGTCCCACTTGCATCTGAATCTCAACCTGTTTTGACCTTTTCACCCTAAACCAGTGACTCTCTGTTCACAGCTGTCCACCACCAGCTCAAATCCTGAACTTTATTTAACACCAGCCTGAGAAGTATTTACCATTTGAGAGAAATGTGAAGAATGTTCACGGTTTGCTTGCTGGATTATGAAGCGTAGATACGACAATGTTACTGGAGACAGATATAAATACTTTCAATGACATTTTCCATTCGTGGAAGCAACAAAAAAATACCAGTTGCATTCATCTTCATTGTTATGGGTGGAATCCAGGAAGTATCCAGATCCTTTACTTCACCAACAGTGATAATACCCCCCTGTAAAAAGATATCTTTGAAATGGTCACTGGTGTTAAACTACATTCATTGAATTAACTTTCACTGATGCACTTGGATGAGGTGAGGCTATTTTTAACAATGTTATATAATGAGGGTGTAAATAAGGATTATTATGATAAAGGCTTAAAACGTTTGGTTTGTAAAAAAACTGAAACTAGCAAGGAAATAACTTATTTCCTCTGAAAATCATAATGAGGCATGAAATGAAACTAAGGTTAAGAAAAAACTCCCAAATCCTACTTGTACTTAATTACTGCACCACCGGAAATCTCAGGGATTAAAAGCTTTTAAAAGAGTTTTTTTCTGTTTTTGATTACCCAGTCCTTTCAAACACAGGAATGAAAGAAAGAACTTAAAGACTCCTTGAGACAACAATGTAAAAATGATTGTTTTGTGTGACCGCTCCCCTCCACCGCCGCCCTGTAATCTGGACTAACCCGGGTGTCTGGCGATGGCAGGGCTGGGGTCGGAGGATGGGGAGGAGTGATGCTGACAAGGTACATCAAAGCAAAGGGAGGAGGGAGGGAGGAGGGGGGCGAGGAGACGAGGAGAGAGGGGAGACGGAGATTAGGTTGACGGAGGAGCGAGAGAGAGAGAGAGAGAGAGAGGGAGATTATGGGTCAGGAGCAGGGCTGCATGGAAAGAATGACAAGAAAACAACAGGTCTCAGCTAATTATCTTGTTCTTTCAGGGCTTATCAGCCTCTGGCACGTAGACGTTAGTGTTTGCACGATGGGAATCTTCAGCAGGAAGACCCAACGCATCACCACATTTGGGATCGATACAGATAAACCGCAGCCAAACACAATAATTAAACCTAGCGGTGACCCCGGCTGATGGGGAGCGTCTTTATAATCCTCGGGGCCGTCTGCTTTATCAGATTCCATCAGAGAGCCGCTGGTTGGTCCAGTTCGTCACTCACACAGACAGTCGGGCTCTTTTTCCCGCAGCCAAACCCTCCAATCACACATAATGATTTCCATTTGTTATAGCTGCAGGCAGACAGTGAATTTGTGTCCATCCCAACACAAATCATTTCCTAAGACCGAACCAAAAATAACTTTATCCCTTGCTTCTATGATAACTGGTCTCAAACCTCCTTCGTTTAGCTCTGAACTGAGTTTCATCCCTGAAATATAATGATATGCAGTGGATTTAGCAACGAGAGATAATTTGATGACACAAATAGGATTAGAAAATACATATTAAGTCTCTAATCACTGCAATGTAATGAAAGATCAGAGAGGGGGAAAAGACAAGGAGGTGAAAAGAGGATGAAAAGAAAAGAGAGAAGACGGGGATAAAGAGAAGAGGGGTGGAGGAAGAAGAGTAGATTTGTGGATAGGGAAAGGAGGAAGAGGAATAAATGGGAAAGGGATAGCAGAGGAGAACAGAAATGAGGAGGAGGAGGCAGAGGAGTGAGAGATGTAAGTCACTTTGAGACCTTTCTGTTTCACACCCCACTGCAGCTGAAAACCCAAACGTCCTCAGCAGAACATCTGTTGTGTTTGGCCTCCTCTGCTCTCTCCTCTCCTCCTCAGCCAACCTCTCTGACAAACCCTTCGACTCGCCCTCCCCAAAAACAGCTTTATCCATTTCTTGTATATAATAGATCTTTGACCTGGGAGAAGGAGGAAGAGGAGGAAGAGGAGGCGCCAGAGGGCTGGGCTGAAGGTGGAGAGGTTACAAATCTATGAGCGTCTCTGTGAGAAGAGGCTGCCCTGCAGGAAACGAGAGCCTCGGCTCAACACATATTTCTCCAAACACAACAGCGTCTGGCTGTAATGTGTGGTTATTATGGATCGCAGCTCTGCTGATTCAGAGATGATCTCATGCTCCTCTGGCAGGAGATTATCTCCCAGTCGTTCTAAATAGCATCTCAGATTCTTGTTTTTCTGGACACATGCAGCTCAGAAGACTCAGCAGCCTGTCCAGGGAAAACATTTCTAAAAGTGACTGTATCAGGCTCTTACACCAAAAAATACTTTTGAGGGAACACTTAATAATTGTGGTCATATTAAAGATACCTGTCAAACTTCAAAAAATGTCTGGAATATGGAAAAATTAATAGATCCATATCGAAATGCTTGTGAAAACTTTCAATCGTCTATGAGAGAGAGGATGTCACACCTTGTACAGATTGTTCAGCCCAATGAAGTAAATTGAGATTTGCAAATATGGGCAATGTAAATGTATTTCTTGGTGCTTCCGCCAAGGTCCAACTGCTTCTTTAGATTCAATCAAACTGCACCAAATTACACAGACTCATATATATCAGTTCCCTAAATAAATCTGCTTTTTATCATTAAGATCTATTAACATTTCCATAGGTTAACTGTGAAAATGTGGAAAATCTCACAATGTTAAAGACAGTGAAAAAAAAAATCTTGGAACATCCTCCTGATCCTTATCACCATTATTAATCCCATCCTCCCGCCAGGTTTGGTAAAAATCTGGGACAAATAGATGTTAAAAGTAATATAACAAATATAAATGCACTTTCTTTCACTTGTTATGTGTTTTCAGTTGCCACATGGAAAAGATCTGAGTGGAAACGCTAACATAAACCTTGTGATATCACATTCAGAGGTTTGCTCGGCTGAGGGAGAAAAGCTCCAAGTGATGAAAACATCACTTACGTGTGGTGAATTGAAGCGACTGTGATCGTCCTCAAATTCATGCATGAACCAAACATGGATGTCACTTTTTCCATCAGGTTTTTTTCCATGGCTTTCCACATCCTCTTCCTCAGGGACGTGTTATTACATCTTTGACAATGTGTCCTACACAAGAGGAGAAATCAGGAGGACAAATAGTCTTTTCAGGCATAGACCTACTTTCCCCATAAAACTGGAGCAGTAGCCAAAACCATTTTAACCTGTAATCAAATTCTAAAAAAGGTAAATCTACCTAGTGCTTATTTTTTCTTATTTAATTTGAAGCAGAGACTTCCCAAACTACATTTAAACTCAGTACATCCAGATTTGAACTCACTCATAAATATCAGTCCCTTGAATGTGCCTAGTTGTTTTCATCAAGATCTGTGACTTGTTCTCTGAGAAATCAACAAAAAGAAATACAATGTTAAAGAAAGTTTAATAATTCTGGATCCTCCCTCTGATCCAGATACTTAGTACTTCTCCTTATATGTCAGTTTCAGGACTCTAAAGTTGTTTTCATCTGTTATCATAGATGATCCCACTTTAACTTGTATCTTTATGCTTCTGTCTGTCTCCTGCTGGGTTCCTGGAACTTTTCCCTTGTGTGATATTGACTGTCTCTCGTCCCTGTCAGGTCCCCCCCCGTACACTCTTGTCTGTCTCCAGCACCTTGCTAATCAGCCCCACAGTTGCTCTTTGTCTCCTGCCCCTGAAGTCCTGTCAGGCATGTTGTCCAATAATAACCCGGCCAGGTAGCTCAGCCATGTGGAATTTGACATTATGTCCTGGGGCATGTCGGGCCCCCGGTGGGAGAGTGTGAGTGGACGGGATGCAGCCAGTGTCAGGCTCCTCCACAGAGGGCTGCACAGTGTGGGATGAGTTTCATCAAGAGGAGCTGCAGATAATTAAATGGATATAAGGTTGATATTGTTGTATTATCATGAATTATCATCAACAAATCTCATAGAAGCATCAACTTCATGATCCATGTTAATTGATGTGAAAGGCTAATTTAGCTCATGTATGTGTTTTTAATTTCATATTTCAACGTTTCTGGCTTTAATTTGAAAGGAAATGCTTCCTTGAAGAATTTAATATATATGTATTTCGTTTTACTCTTCTCCAGGGAATGGTTGAAAAATAAAATACAATAATATAATGAGAAATAATGATTCTGACGTCCCGGGCAACCACTCGAGTGAAACAAATACGATACATAAAATAAAGGTCAATAAAACAAAAACCAAAACAAACTAGGGCTACGTTGTAGCACTTGCGGGCCCGAGCACCCGCACGTTGAAGCCTGTTGCGGTCGGTGGAGAGAGCGATCGATGACCAAGCGCACATCATCGATCGAGCATGCACTTCTCCACGTTAAATGTGTTTTGCGCTCTGCGGCAGTAGGTTTGCCAGTAGGTGGCGCCATCACTATTATTACGCACAGACATATATATCTGTTCATGTAGGCGCTCTGATGTAGCGTGAGCAATTTTGTGTCAATTGGACAATGTTAACACAACTTAATTTTCACACTGATCAGTAGGTGGCGCTATGACCCTGAACTAATATTTATATGTGGAGCTGTTCAGATCAGTATTGTGATCATAGGTCAGTAGTTTGGAGCCGGTTGGATAATGCAGAGTGGATTAACAAAGTACTTCCTGTTTCCTGGCAAATCAGTAGGTGGCGCTATGACACTGAGGAAATATTGACACATAGAGCTGTTCAGGCTTGTACTCTTATCATGTGACAGAAGTTTGGTAGTGATAGGACAATGCACAGTGGACTTATGAAAACATCGTGTCCTTTGGCGAAGGATGATCCTTCGCCGCACATCAATGTTTACACGGTTTGAGGAAACGTCACAATTCTGACCATGATCTAATGACTTGACTGATCTGATTTGAGCTGTATATTATAAATCAGCCAGGAGCAGTTCATCAAAGTATAAAACATGTCACTTCCTGTAGCCACCAGGGGGCGCTGTAATTTCAAGTCATAATTTCTGTGTAGATGTCATCAGGATGGCACCCTTGTCTTACATGTCTAGTTTGGACTCGATTGGACAATGTATGTCCGAGATACAGAACCTCGTGTTTTGATGGCATTTAATCAAACTCAAGACGCCACGCCACGGTCACACGGTGTGACGAAAGGTCAATCTCTTAATCACTTTTTATCTCCATCTTGTTGTGATGGCACTGATCTTAATTTGAAGTTAATCTGATGAAAGCCCTGGGACAAGTGCATCAAGTAAAAATGTGGAATATGGAAAAAAAATGGCCACTTAATCCAAAATGGCGGCCTCCCTGTTTGGTCAAGCATACCTATCCAAGATATTTTTTTGTTTGTTATGAAACGACACATGTCCCGATAGATTTGTATAAATGTCGGCCATCGTAGTGCCGGGGTTGCCCTATAGGGGGCGCTGGTCAGTTTTTTTGCCACGCCCATTTCTTAAAACCATATGAATATCTTCAGGGGGGGGGCTGTTGTTACACACATGTAGTTTGAGAGAGATAGAATCATGAACACTGAAGTTACAGCAATTTCGTGTTTCACGGCGAGTTGATGAACTTTAATGCCACGCCATTCATATGGCGTTTGACGAAAAGTCACGGTAATCTTATGTCTTCATTGTCAATGTCTTGGGACCCATTTGATACAGTTTGACATGGTTGAGGTCAGTGGATGAGGAGAAATTCATCCAAGTGTAAGACAAGCAAAAAACAAGACATTTCCTGTTGCCACCAGGGGGCGCTGCGGTTTTAAGTCATCATTTATGCATAGATGTCATCAGGCGGGGACTATTGTCTTACATGTCTAGTTTGGACTTGATTGGAACATGTATGTCCGAGATACAGATGCCCGTGTTTTGATGGCGTGTAACCAATTTTTAACGCCATGCCACGGTCACACGGTGTGATAAAAAAAAAATCCCTCAATCATTTTTTATCTCCATCTTGTTGTGATGACACTCATCTGAATTTGAAGTTGATCTGATGAAAGCCCTGGGACAAGTACGTAAAAGTAAAAATGTGGGATATTGCCAAAATGGCCACTAAAAGCAAAATGGCGGACTTCCTGTTGCGTTTTTCATAATGCTCCATGAGACTTTTTTTCATGACTGGTCACGATACACCTATATCCAGATTTTGATGAAAATCCGTTATGTGGAAACCTAGGGGCTGGTTCCAGGGGGCGCTGTAGAGCCATTTTGCCACGCCCAATTCCAATTACTCCAGAATACTAAAATATCCGCAGACCTTGAATTTCCTGCAAAGTTTCATAACTTTTTGAGCATGTCTAGACCCTGAAAAAGCCCCCCAAAGGGAAATAATAATAATAACTAGGGCTACGTTGTAGCACTTGCGGGCCCGAGCACCCGCACGTTGAAGCCTGTTGCGGTCGGTGGAGAGAGCGATCGATGACAAAGCGCACATCATCGATCGAGCATGCACTTCTCCACGTTGCATGCGTTTTGCGCTCTGCGGCAGTAGGTTTGCCAGTAGGTGGCGCCATCACTATTATTACGCACAGACATATAGATCTGTTCAAGTAGGCGCTCTGATGTAGCGTGAGAAATTTTGTGTCAATTGGACAATGTTTCCGCAACTTAATTTTCACACTGATCAATAGGTGGCGCTATGATCCTGAACTAATATTCATATATGGAGCTGTTCTATTCAGGATTGTGATCATAGGTCAGTAGTTTGGAGCCGGTTGGATAATGCAGAGTGGATTAACAAAGTACTTCCTGTTTCCTGGCGAATCAGTAGGTGGCGCTATGACACTGAGGAAATATTGACACATAGAGCTGTTCAGGCTTGGACTCTGACCATGTGACAGAAGTTTTGTAGTGATAGGACAATGCACAGTGGAGTTATGATAACATCGTGTCCTTTGGCGAAGGAAAATCCTTCGCCGCACATCAATGTTTACACGGTTTGAGGAAACGTCACAATTCTGACCATGATCTAATGACTTGACTGATCTGATTTGAGCTGTATATTGTAAATCAGCCAGGAGCAGTTCATCAAAGTATAAAACATGTCACTTCCTGTAGCCACCAGGGGGCGCTGTAATTTCAAGTCATAATTTCTGTGTAGATGTCATCAGGATGGCACCCTTGTCTTACATGTCTAGTTTGGACTCGATTGGACAATGTATGTCCGAGATACAGAACCTCGTGTTTTGATGGCGTTTAATCAAACTCAAGACGCCACGCCACGGTCACACGGTGTGACGAAAGGTCAATCTCTTAATCACTTTTTATCTCCATCTTGTTGTGATGGCACTGATCTTAATTTGAAGTTAATCTGATGAAAGCCCTGGGACAAGTGCATCAAGTAAAAATGTGGAATATGGAAAAAAAATGGCCACTTAATCCAAAATGGCGGCCTCCCTGTTTGGTCAAGCATACCTATCCAAGATATTTTTTTGTTTGTTATGAAACGACACATGTCCCGATAGATTTGTATAAATGTCGGCCATCGTAGTGCCGGGGTTGCCCTATAGGGGGCGCTGGTCAGTTTTTTTGCCACGCCCATTTCTTAAAACCATATGAATATCTTCAGGGGGGGGCTGTTGTTACACACATGTAGTTTGAGAGAGATAGAATCATGAACACTGAAGTTACAGCAATTTCGTGTTTCACGGCGAGTTGATGAACTTTAATGCCACGCCATTCATATGGCGTTTGACGAAAAGTCACGGTAATCTTATGTCTTCATTGTCAATGTCTTGGGACCCATTTGATACAGTTTGACATGGTTGAGGTCAGTGGATGAGGAGAAATTCATCCAAGTGTAAGACAAGCAAAAAACAAGACATTTCCTGTTGCCACCAGGGGGCGCTGCGGTTTTAAGTCATCATTTATGCATAGATGTCATCAGGCGGGGACTATTGTCTTACATGTCTAGTTTGGACTTGATTGGAACATGTATGTCCGAGATACAGATGCCCGTGTTTTGATGGCGTGTAACCAATTTTTAACGCCATGCCACGGTCACACGGTGTGATAAAAAAAAAATCCCTCAATCATTTTTTATCTCCATCTTGTTGTGATGACACTCATCTGAATTTGAAGTTGATCTGATGAAAGCCCTGGGACAAGTACGTAAAAGTAAAAATGTGGGATATTGCCAAAATGGCCACTAAAAGCAAAATGGCGGACTTCCTGTTGCGTTTTTCATAATGCTCCAATAGGCTTTTTTCTATGATTAGTCACGATACACCTGTGTCTCGATTTTGGCGAAAATCGCTTATGTGGAAACCTAGGGGCTGGTTCCAGGGGGCGCTGTTGAGCCATTTTGCCACGCCCATTTCCAAATACTCCAGAATACGTAAATTTTCACCACTCTCTAATTTACTGGAAAGTTTAAAAACTTTTTGAGCACGTTGAAGCCCTCAAAAAGCCAATTCATTGTTCGGAGAATAATAAGAACTAGGGCTACGTTGTAGCACTTGCGGGCCCGAGCACCCGCACGTTGAAGCCTGTTGCGGTCGGTGGAGAGAGCGATCGATGACCAAGCGCACATCATCGATCGAGCATGCACTTCTCCACGTTGCATGCGTTTTGCGCTCTGCGGCAGTAGGTTTGCCAGTAGGTGGCGCCATCACTATTATTACGCACAGACATATATATCTGTTCATGTAGGCGCTCTGATGTAGCGTGAGCAATTTTGTGTCAATTGGACAATGTTAACACAACTTAATTTTCACACTGATCAGTAGGTGGCGCTATGACCCTGAACTAATATTTATATGTGGAGCTGTTCAGATCAGTATTGTGATCATAGGTCAGTAGTTTGGAGCCGGTTGGATAATGCAGAGTGGATTAACAAAGTACTTCCTGTTTCCTGGTGAATCAGTAGGTGGCGCTATGACACTGAGGAAATATTGACACATAGAGCTGTTCAGGCTTGTACTCTTATCATGTGACAGAAGTTTGGTAGTGATAGGACAATGCACAGTGGAATTATGAAAACATCGTGTCCTTTGGCGAAGGATGATCCTTCGCCAAACATCAATGTTTACATGGTTTGAGGAAATGTCACAATTCTGACCTTGATTCAATGACTTGACTGAGCTCATTTGAGCTGTATATCGTAAAGCAGCCAGGAGCAGTTCATCAAAGTATAAAACATGTCACTTCCTGTAGCCACCAGGGGGCGCTGTAATTTCAAGTCATAATTTCTGTGTAGATGTCATCAGGATGGCACCCTTGTCTTACATGTCTAGTTTGGACTCGATTGGACAATGTATGTCCGAGATACAGAACCTCGTGTTTTGATGGCGTTTAATCAAACTCAAGACGCCACGCCACGGTCACACGGTGTGACGAAAGGTCAATCTCTTAATCACTTTTTATCTCCATCTTGTTGTGATGGCACTGATCTTAATTTGAAGTTAATCTGATGAAAGCCCTGGGACAAGTGCATCAAGTAAAAATGTGGAATATGGAAAAAAAATGGCCACTTAATCCAAAATGGCGGCCTCCCTGTTTGGTCAAGCATACCTATCCAAGATATTTTTTTGTTTGTTATGAAACGACACATGTCCCGATAGATTTGTATAAATGTCGGCCATCGTAGTGCCGGGGTTGCCCTATAGGGGGCGCTGGTCAGTTTTTTTGCCACGCCCATTTCTTAAAACCATATGAATATCTTCAGGGGGGGATAGTTGTTACACACATGTAGTTTGAGAGAGATAGAATCATGAACACTGAAGTTACAGCAATTTCGTGTTTCACGGCGAGTTGATGAACTTTAATGCCACGCCATTCATATGGCGTTTGACGAAAAGTCACGGTAATCTTATGTCTTCATTGTCAATGTCTTGGGACCCATTTGATACAGTTTGACATGGTTGAGGTCAGTGGATGAGGAGAAATTCATCCAATTGTAAGACAAGCAAAAAACAAGACATTTCCTGTTGCCACCAGGGGGCGCTGCGGTTTTAAGTCATCATTTATGCATAGATGTCATCAGGCGGGGACTATTGTCTTACATGTCTAGTTTGGACTTGATTGGAACATGTATGTCCGAGATACAGATGCCCGTGTTTTGATGGCGTGTAACCAATTTTTAACGCCATGCCACGGTCACACGGTGTGATAAAAAAAAAATCCCTCAATCATTTTTTATCTCCATCTTGTTGTGATGACACTCATCTGAATTTGAAGTTGATCTGATGAAAGCCCTGGGACAAGTACGTAAAAGTAAAAATGTGGGATATTGCCAAAATGGCCACTAAAAGCAAAATGGCGGACTTCCTGTTGCGTTTTTCATAATGCTCCATGAGACTTTTTTTCATGACTGGTCACGATACACCTATATCCAGATTTTGATGAAAATCCGTTATGTGGAAACCTAGGGGCTGGTTCCAGGGGGCGCTGTAGAGCCATTTTGCCACGCCCAATTCCAATTACTCCAGAATACTAAAATATCCGCAGACCTTGAATTTCCTGCAAAGTTTCATAACTTTTTGAGCATGTCTAGACCCTGAAAAAGCCCCCCAAAGGGAAATAATAATAATAATAATAATAATAAAAATCCTTACAGATTCAATAGGGCCTCTCACCATTCGGTGCTCGGGCCCTAATAATAATAAAAATCCTTACAGATTCAATAGGGCCTCTCACCATTCGGTGCTCGGGCCCTAATTAAAATAACATAAAATAATCTTGAAACTGTAATGATACATTTCTTAATTTTTAGCGAGACCTCCCGATGATACAATGTACTGTACACAATATTTCATGTTTCATTTGATGAAGAAAATTACGTTCCCTTACATAGACAACCACATTTTTATTTATTGGTTTCTTATTCTATCTTCTGATTTTCAAACCAGATAATAAACCACAAGAAAACCTGCCACTTATATTTTCATTTAATTTTACAAATAACTTCACCTATGCATCTTATTCAAGGTTTTTGTTACGGATTTGTCTGACCATTGTTTTGTCTTGTAACATTGTGTTTCTTTACTCACCCCCCCCCCCCCCCCCTTAAGGATGTATTATTGATATGATTGTTACAAGTTCAAATTAAAATGGGGTATGTGAGTTATACGTAAAAAGGTGTAAACCATGCACATCATAACATGCTGTCATTATCTCTTTAGGCAGCATCACTGCTGTAAACATGCTCTAAGAGCCTCCAACCTCCTGCGGGTATGATAATCGTGCACATATAGTTTTCATGTAAACATAATATATAACCCTAAAAGCAGTGAAAGCAACACAGACAAGGAGACGGCACTAAAGTTTGATGGTTGCACATAGTTCACCCTCCTACACTTCTCCTCATTCGCCCTCCCATCTCCCTCCTCCTCTCCCCGAGGACCCGGGGCCCTGGCTGCAGAGGCGCGGTCACAGTGATTCATGAGCGCGGCGGAAGGAATGTGTATGAGCACCACATGTCTATTCAGTTACATGCTTTACACACACACACATACATGTCCACACACATGCACACGTACACACACTCGTAGCGACAGGTGCTGCAGCAGAGAATGTGGCGCTGAAGGAGGCCCTTGTTAATGTTGGCACCGGGCTCTCAGCTGTGCCCTGTCGCACCACTGGAGGCTGTGTGGTCACAGGCTGATATATGGGCTGCTGCACAGGAACAGACGTGCCATCACATCCATTCATTATGAAGTTACAGTTGCAGGAGAGAGGACAGACAAACTCTGTATTCTGTCCAACTGTCAAAGGCAAGTATCCACTCTGATGTGTCACCGTGCTCAATATTCGGCCCATTAATTATCCAGAGACAGTTTGTTGTGATGCTTGTTTTTGTTTCACAAGTCCAGGACTGAGACAATCTTTGAGAGTTCCAGTGTGGATTAACGAGGGACAGTTCCTGCAAAGAGAAGTTGCTGCTCGATTAAATTTTTATTGCCTCAAACACCACAAAACACGCAGTCAATACGTTTCAGAGGGACTATTTCTTTGGTCTAAAGTGGTTCCAAAGAAAACTGTTCCAAAATAAGTCTGAGGTCCATTCATAATAACAAGGAGAGTTTTTGTGGGGAATTTTCAAATGTGATTTATTGTTATATTACGCGCCACAAATTAAATTACCTTCACCTCTGTTGCTGCGAGACTGAATACTCAACACTTCATATATTCAACTCTCTGTGTGGCTGCATGCAGGACATGAAGAGTGAGTTTTTAGCCACACTTGCACTTTATGGTGATTCACTAACACATCTCAACAACTACTGGACAGATTTCAATGAAACTTTGCACAGTTCATTGTCTCCAAAGGATAAAACCTACTGATTCCCATGATCCTCCTGCTCCAGCGCCACCTGCAGGTCAACCTTCTCACTTATAGTGTGGAATACCTCAACAGCTTCCTGATGGAGGGGCAGCAAGTTTGTTATCAGTCATGGTCAGGGGTAGCCTGGATGCCAGACGAACTTAGCCCCGCCCACAACAGATTTGGTCGGGCAGTTCGGTCTGGGGTCGCTCCATTGGGAAAAAATTATGGCCGGACCGGGCCAATCAGATTGTCAGGGCGGGCTTTATACGATGATTGACAGATGATCAACGGTAACGTAATCAACCACGTCATCACAGTGCCCTCGGGTTGAATTCGTTTTCAACAAACATGCCTGCCGCTGGCGAGCTGAGATGTGTAGATGCTGCCATTGAGTCTGTTTTAGAAGACATCGACAGCGCATTCATTTTTAAAGAGGAACACAGAACGTGGAGGCGACGCCAGAGCACCGCGCTAATCCCTATCGCCCCGGCGCTTGGCTGTTCACAACGGACACTGAAGCGACGCTGAACCGCCGGGCAGCGCTAATAATATCACCCGTTGATCCAGTAGATCGCTGCACGGCTTTGTGCCGGTCACACCGGAGGCTGAAGCACCGCGCTGCGCCAAGGCTGCCTCGCGGTGCTTCAGCCTCCGGTGTGACCGGCACAAAGTTTTAACATGGGAGTGGATGGGAGCCAGCTGTTATTTAAGGCTTGGCGCTGCGCTGAAGCGTCCGGTGTGAACCCGGCGTTAAGGCCTCAGTATGCTTCTCCGAGTCCGTTTCGGAATGACGGACGGACGGAGCGGACGGACCCTTTTTGATTTATAGTTCTACGAGCCTTTTTGTTGTGAAAACAATTCACCGCCAGAACAGTAGATGGCGAGACGGAAGTCGAGCTTAGACAAGCCTACCTCATGAGGTATATAGAAGAAGTCCACGCTGGTTTATTTACGTCCTCCCGGCTCCTCACACACAGTGAACGATGACAACAGAAAAGGGCTGTTGATGACGCGACAGTTTTTGCTGAATAAAGTGACACCCAGCGGGTCAAAATGCTTATGTTATCGTGTCTTAGCGCAGCGGTTCCCCGGTCTTGTTTCCAAACTGCGTTGCTAATTCAACAGCTGCAACAGCTTGAAGCTACACGGAGGCAGCTAGCTCCCCCCAGCTTCCACACACAGTCAGCACGGACACCCGATACTAGCTACTACCAAGTGTTTGCTTCTAACCTGACGGAGCTTGAGAAACAGTGTCATGAGCCGTGGGATTAAAGTCAGCGGGTTTTTGCGCTGTTCCCACCGCAGTTAGCATGGTGGCTAGCCCGCTAGCCCCGTTATCAAAGTTCGTTATAACCTCATGTGACCGTACACACATGCTGTAAGTGCTCTAACCAGCCACCGTCAGCCGGAAAACGCCGCTGGCTTAACACACTTGTCACATTAATCATAGAGTTGTAGTTGTGATTTTGGTTTATTGTGATGTAGGGAATGGAACAGGAAGTTTCCATTCCGAAATGCTGGCGTTAGCGGACCAATCACAGCCAAGTGCTATCCGTGGGCTGTCCGTCATTTCGACGTGTAGTTAGAAAAATGAGAGCGGCACGAAAAGCTCTCCGAGGAGCCTCGGAGAGGCACGGAGAGGGCGTTCCACGTTGGAGAGGGCGGTCCTATCTGTCCGTGTCCGTCAAAACGCAGAAGCATACATTGGCCTTTAGTAAATAACTCACAATGCGTTGCTTAGCATACGTCACATACTACGTTGCTCTGATTGGTTGTAGGTCTATCCAATTGAGCGAAGAGGAATTTTACTTCCTGGTCAGTTGAAACACGCCCCATAATTTTTTCCCAATGGAGCGACTCCAGACCGAACTGCCCGACCAAAATGTTGTGGGCGGGGCTAAGTTCGTCTGGCATCCAGGCTAGGTCAGGGGTGGACTGGCCATCTGGCATACCGGGCATCGTCCCGGTGGGCCGTTGACCCAATGTGGGCCGGTCTGGTCCGCTCTGTTTTTTTTTTTTTTTTTTTTTTTCTCTTCTTCCTCTCTAAATTCCCTCCAATTGGGCCGGCCAATTGGCTACAGAGGGCTAGCAGTGTGTTGCCAGTATCGACACATATTATTGGTCTATTGTTTGTCATTGTCAATCAGTCATGGGCTGACAGGCTCAGAGAGCCCTGACAGTGCTGTCAATCACAACACAAACCAGGGTGGGGCGGGACCTCATTCCATTTTGGGGGGGGAGTCGCGGGACGGGCTGCTGCTGAGACAGACACTTAAAATGGATAATAAGAGTAAAAAACGCCCGGGTGGCGCTGAGAAGCATCGGGAAAAAAAGCCTAAGTCTCTGGAGGTGGAGGCTGCTACATGTGCCAAACTGACGGAGCTATTTGGTGCCGGGTTCACCAGCCCAGCAGCAGCAGGTGCGCCGGGAGACGAGCGAGGAGGACTCGACAATGATGAGCGAGTGGAGGCAGACGTGGTAAGTAACGTTGGCCTGGGGCTGGCTAGGCTACATTTTTGAGACATGTCCAAAACAAAGTAGAAAACGTTTTTGATTTTGTTTTAATATGCCGAATTGTGATATTATGGGTTATTATTGTTCAGATGATTTAGCTAAGCTAGCTAAGAGCTATTAACGTCGTTTACTGTTGCCATAGCATCAGTAAACTTTCTGAGCTGTAAATAGAGATGAGAGTGCTTATGTGTTGATCCTTAATGGTGTGATCATGTACACTAAATTATCAATTATTCTCCATTACAGGTTGTTGTGATATATTTGAGGAGTCGTTCTCCCTCTGTTTTATATGTGGACATTTGGGACCACTGTTAGAATTTGGTAAGTTTATCATGTATTTTTTACGGCGGATCGGCTTAATACCAAAATACAGTGGGCCCTTTCCTGACACTTACTACATCTGTCTGCCAAGTTGATTGGAAATCCAATTGTTGTTGTTATTATAACAGTTTTATTTATTTAAACAAGTATTATGTCGTCTTGATCAGGTTCCTGGAAATGGATCATTGCTTCATGTGGGGTTCTACTTCTGATTGTCATTCCTTTGACTGTTTGGCTCGTTTGTCACTACAGGTTAGTATTTATAAAATTTTCATCCGTCTTGACTTCCTACTTTCTACTGCATGAACGACAAGCCCAACAGGTGGTGAAGTAAATGATTCACTGCCTGTTGTATTTTCCTGAAGGTACCAGAAGTTCTGCACTTGGAGCTGCTGGCCAGTTTCCAAACAGGAAGTTCCAGCAGGGGTGCTTCCTGCCACCAAGTTCGATGTGACGGAGGTGCAGTGGGACCTGTCCTGGATGGAGATGTCCAAACTGTTGGAAAAGGATTCTTATTGTGGCAAGGGAAACTCTCTTCTGAAGCCCAGAGACTTAACTATTGGGTCAAACCTATGAGAAAGCTCAGTCAGTGCTGCAATTTGTAGTATTTGATGGTCACATGTCAAAATAGTGCTACCTGATATATTTTTGAATTGAATTAAATGAGATGTTTAGGATTTATAAGGATGACTACATTTGCTGATGGTGCAGATTTGATAGCTTCCAATACAAATGTTATTGTTTCAGTTGTCACATTTGTCAATGTCAATACTCTTGCACATTTGAACGTCTCTCCTTTGAGTACATTTTGAAACTAAGAATTGTATTTGTTATATCTTATTATCTAATCATTAATATAATTGACTGTTCTAAATCATTTTACATGTATCATTTCTCCTGTGTTTGTTCGAGGGTTCCATGTTGTTTTCTCCCTTTGAATCGTTATTTGCTATTTCTTGTCGTCTGAAGTTATAAAAGTCATGGAAATCGTCGTGCTTGTTTTATATCTTTTAAGGCAGAACAAACAACTACCAAGAAACTAGAAATAACTATAAAGATTAACCAAACAAATGAAGTTCATATATTCCAACAGCCTCTATAGCGGTCAAACCAGTTAGGCCTCATTGATAGACCATGTTAGCTACCAATTTGTTGCATTTTGCATTAATAGATCACTACAAACAGTACACGTCTTCTTAAATAGACCTAAAATCAACTTTAGACAGAAAGATGTTAAGAATCTCCAGTACTAAGAATCTAAAACAGTAAAAATTAACTTAAAAAATTAAGATGTTTTTGAAATCCGACCTTCAAAATCATACTGTCATGCCATGTGTAAGGTAGGGCAGTCGGTGGATGAACAGAATGTGTGTCCATTCATCGTTGAGGAAGATATCAGGAAGTCCTACTGACAAACATTGTTGTGCATTTTAAAGAACAAAGTATTTTCATGTGAGAGAACAAGCATTTCAATGAAAACTAGGGCTGCGCAAAATGATCAAAATGTCATATCCTCTTGTAGAAGTCATTTCATATCCAGTTAATCATATGTATTGTAATTGGTCATCCGTCTCCGTGATTCTTTAGGTTTTGTTTGAGCTCTGAGTTGTATTACTCTCATCCATAGACACCTATGAAGGTATTTTCTGCTGCAAAACACTTGTGCAATGGAATTTGTGGTTGTAGAAAATCGTCTTATCTTAAATATTCTCCATACAGTGTGACATGAACCTCTTGGTAAAATAAATTTAAACTATTTAAGTCTGAATTTTGTTTGGAAATATCCTGGGTTGTATAATGTTCACATGTTCGTTTGTGATGAAATACTGCGGCTAAGAGTTACACTACGAAATGAACAATGTATTTTGTTTCATTTATTACATGCATATGTTAATGTATATAAACATATATGTAAATATATATTGTATATATATAATATGTATATATATATATATATATATATAAATACTAAGACAAGAAGGTGATAAGACAGGAGCCATTACAAAAATTAAAGATCAGATGCTGCAAGAATGACGCAATTAAAAGTCTACCAAAATGAAACAAATTTATTTACAGAAATAAATGATCGCAAAACTTCCTCATCAGTAGGTGGTTATATCACCATAGCAACCAGATGCTAAGATTTGAAATAGAAGATTATTTTGATTGACAGGGACACTCTCTCAATACCTCCTTTGATGCTTTGATGAACAGCATCAAAGTTGGTATTTTGATAGGAGACCTCTGATTGGCTGTTGATTGCTTTAAATACTGTTAAATTTTAAGACAGCTGCTATTGCACTCTGACCTTGACTGAGGTAAGTCATGTCTCACCCTCTCTCTGTGTTTACCCAGCATGCTAACCAATACAATTCAGGCTCATTATTCAAGTTTGAAATTAAACCACTGTATAATATGAAGCTTCTGCTGTTACATGTTGATAATGTGCGGTTTTCTGTTGCTTTTATGACAAATGTGAAAATATTGTTGCTGGCTTCTTTTGTGTTTTCTGCTGCTTATCTTAATGAGTGATATGTGTTAACGTGATGCTAAGTAGCTTTAAGTTGCCGAGGCCAGGAAGAGCGAGGCATTGTGGACAAAACACCTGTAGCACCAGGAAATGTTCCCATTTCACATCTTATTCTACCAAACGATGTGTTTTGTAGCATTGGGAAGATTAACCTTGGTGTTTAACTTTAGTATTTAAGATAAAGTAAAAAAACAACAGCTTCCATCACTGCCAATCAAATTCAGATTCAAATTCAAATCAAAGGGGCTTGGTGCCATGGTGATTGATGAGGGAAGTTTTATTTCCCCAAAAAATGTACTGGTGATTTTTTGGTTAATGTGTAGTTTGAATGTGTTGAAGGACAAGTTGACGGAAGCTTAAGTTAATGCTAGGAGCACATTACATGAGGTGTGTAGCTGCTTTAAGGAAAAAAACAATCCCTCTCTATTGGGTCTAATGTTATTTCAGAGAAAACTTTTCTGGAAGGAGCATCAACTTGCATAACTTGCTCACACGGTCCCATTTTTTTACTCTCACAAATTTCAAATATATCTGTGTGTCCGGCAAAGTCTTGGAATTCTCCCGATGTCTTTATTTCACAGATAGGACTTATAGTTTCTGAATTATAGTTGTTTGAGTGGTGCACTCAGAGTTTAGATTTCTCTCTTCCCAGTGAGGAGAGAGCAGTTGCATTCAGTTGAGTTTCCATGGCAACCAGATACACACGTAGCAGGAGGGGAGTCTCTCTCTCTCTCACTCTCTCTCTCTCTCTCTCTCTCTCTCTCTCTCTCTCTCTCACTCTCTCTCTCTCTCTCTCTCTCTCAATCTCAATCTCTCGCTTAAACCAGCCAGTCTGTCTCTCTCTCTCTCTCTCATTCTCTCTGCGTGTGTCTCTCTATCTGTGTCAATTGTTTTATATTGAATGTTTGATTGATCAAATTCACCTAAATCTTACACACTATTTCATCCTGTCACCTGCAGACATAAAGCCTTTTGACTTCAAGTTCCAGACAAGAGCAGAAACTTCTTCGGAAAACAGTGCATCAACTCATCCAACAGCTTCTTCAAAAGATACATCTACTCTCTGTGGTGAACCATGGAGAAACCAGATATTCTGAAGATCCTCAATGACGAACTCCTCACAGCCTACAGGAGGATTAATGCTCTTAAGGAGGAGGTGTGGCAGCTGCAAGACCAGCTTCAAGACAGAGATGAGTTCATAAAGATGGCGGTGGAGAAGGAGAAGGAGAAAGAGAAGGAGAAAGAGAAGGAGAAAGAGAAGGAGAAGAGGAAGGAGATTGAGATCGATACCGAGAAGGAGAATGAGATCCAGGCCCTGACGGAGAAGGTGGAGCAGCTGGAAAACCAGCTGAAAGAGAAAGATGTTGTCATAGCGAAGGAGGTGAAGAAACGGCGTGCTCGCCTCAGGGCCTATCTCGACTGCCTTGCTGAGCTAACTGACTGTCAGGCCAAGGTTAAGCTGATGGAAGTAAGGCTGCACCAGGAGCCACCCCAGCCTGATACAGGATGTAGCAGTGAGGTGGAGGTGGAGAAGGAGAAGGAGAAGGAGAAGGAGAAAGAGAAGGAGAAGGAGAAGGAGAAAGAGAAGGAGAAAGAGAAGGAGAAGGAGAAAGAGAAGGAGAAGGAGAAGGAGAAAGAGAAGGAGAAAGAGAAGGAGAAGGAGAAAGAGAAGGAGAAGGAGGAGAAAGAGAAAGAGAAGGAGAAAGAGAAGGAGAAAGAGAAGGAGAAAGAGAAGGAGAAGGAGAAAGAGAAAGAGAAGGAGAAAGAGAAGGAGAAGTACAAGGAGAAGGACAAGGAGAAGGAGAAACTTGTGACGATCTACAATGTCGAAATCCTCCGAGCCAACAGGAACATTTTGATTCTTAAGGAGGAGGTGTGGCGGCTGGAAAACCATCTTAAAGACAGAGATGATATCATAAAGATGGCGGTGGAGAAGGAGAAGGAGACGGAGAAGGAGAAGGAGAAGGAGAGGGAGATTAAGATTGAGACTGAGACCGAGAGGGAGATGGAGACGGAGAAGGAGAATGAGATCCAGGCCCTGACGGAGAAGGTGGAGCAGCTGGAAAACCAGCTGAAAGACAAAGATGTTGTCATAACGAAGGAGGTAGAGAAAGGGCATGCTCGCCTCAGGGCCTATGTTGACTGCTTGGCCGAGCTCACTGACTGTCAGGCCAAGGCAAAAATTCTGGAAGCAAGTCTGCACAAGTGAGCAGTGAGGTGGAGGTCAACATGGAGAGAAGGAGAGAAGGTGCTTGCTTCAGGGCCGAAAGGAAACGAAACTGCAGCAGGAGAAAACTCCAACTATGGGACTGAGCTACAGAAAGGAGGAGGCCGAGATGAGCTGGAGGAGAGAGAAGAGGTGGAGAAGCCCCCGCCCTCACCCTTTTTCTACTCCTCAAAACAAACCCCTCCCCTGTCCCCCTTTGTACATATTTGAAATGATCTAATGATGTGTTGTAAATATGTTAAACTTTTTGAATAAAAATAACTAGTATAGTAACATCTACCTCTGTCTTTCTGAATATACACACAGGATTCATTGATCAATTAACACAGTGTTGGAGTGAAACAAATCAGTGTGATTCATTTAGTTTGCTACTATTCATATGAACACAGCAGAGCATAGACAAACAATGTTTCTTAACTTTTTTACATTTGGTCAAATCTATATATTAATTATGACAACAATACAATAATAATACTATCATCTCATCTGAGGGCCCACCCATCACACTTACCACGCCCATCTGACACGCACACACACATGCACACACACACACACACACATACACACACACATGCTCATTATGGGATGCGTCCAGGGGTGGACTGGCCATCTGGCATACCGGGCATCGTCCCGGTGGGCCGTTGACCCAATGTGGGCCGGTCTGGTCCGCTCTGGGTTTTTTTGTTTTGTTTTTTTTCTCTTCTTCCTCTCTAAATTCCCTCCAATTGGGCCGGCCAATTGGCTACAGAGGGCTAGCAGTGTGTTGCCAGCATCGACACATATGATTGGCCTATTGTTTGTCATTGTCAATCAATCATGGGCTGACAGGCTCAGAGAGCCCTGACAGTGCTGTCAATCACAACACAAACCAGGGTGGGGCGGGACCTCATGGCATTGGCGGGGGTAGTCGCGGGACGGGCTGCTGCTGAGACAGACACTTAAAATGGATATTAAGAGTAAAAAGCGCCCAGGTGGCGCTGAGAAGCATCGGGAAAAAAAGCTGAAGTCTCTGGAGGTGGAGGCTGCTCGATGTGCCAAACTGACGGACCTGTTTGGTGCCGGCAGCCCCGGCTCCAGAACCATATTGTGAGGGGGGCATGTGATGATCACAGGGGGGCAGTGTTGATTTTCCCACAGATCTGCACATACATACATATTGTACTTCATCTATATGGTATATTATTACCGGAACAAGCAAATTTGTCAAATTTCATTTCATATGCACATGAAAACCAGTTGTACAACCAACAGCAATCACAATATCATACCCCCTTTAAATACATATCTTCTCTACTCACCACTTAGTAGAGCTGCAGTCGGCGTCTCCCAGAGTTGAACCTCTTCATTACTGCTTCCTTCCATTCAGTAGCAAATCTTTTAGTTAAGTCTCTTTCAAAGGCCAGCTGCACTAAATGTGCTTTTCGTTGGTGCAGCATGCTGAGTCTATTGTCTTTGAGAACACTTTTTAAAGTAGAAAAAGAATTCTCACACATGGCTGTTGATGCTCCAAACGTCAGTGCATGTTTAAAGGCCGTCATCACACTTGGCATAGCCTCCAGCGCGCTGTGGAATGTCTTGATAATCCGTGATATTGTCCAGGTTTCATCGTCAGCGGTCATGTTTGTTTTGAGGAAGTGGCGAGCAACCACAAACTCTGCTTCATTGATTTCAGTGCTTGATAAAGTCTGAATGGGCTTTACATGTTTGACATCAAGGAACGTTTCACTGTTTGGGTCCAGAGATTGAAGTGCGGTCATTAGCTCACTGTTGCGTTCACTGAAACGCTTGCTCATTTCTTCCCCCACCGCGTCCAGGGTGCTGTAGAATAATCTCCGCAGTTCAGTGTCACCCTTGTCTGTATCACCCTGCTGCTGGCCAACGGTCTCTTCAACAACATATCCTTGGAGACTTTTGCTAACCATCCTCTTCCTCTTTTGTGGCCTTTCTTTCTCTTTACATTGGCCCAATATGTTGTTAAACTCACTTTCTGAGCGCAGTTGTGCAACACATTCAGATGCGCTTTTCACTAACCACATCCCAGAGAGCAAATCCATTTGTTCTGACTGAAGCATTTTGTTGGGTGCATCAAGCAGCTGCAAGATCTTCTGCACAAAGCGTCCAATGAATTCAAAGCTTGGTTCTGAAACAGCCCGAATCAGACCTGCTGCCTCAATTCGTAAGTCAGTTCCAAAGGCACGATTGCTGTCAATCTCGGACAACAGAGAGAAAATGTCATCAAATGACTTGAGCACAACTGTGACAGTAGCTAGATGGCCTGTCCACCGCTGTTCGAGCAGACGTTTTAGTGTGTCTCCTTTATAGTGGACTGCAACAGTGGGTTTCTTCATGAATTTGTAGAGGGACCCACAAATTCCAAAAAAGTCCTCAATTGCTCCCTCGCTCGACATTGCGTTTATCACCACGAGGTGGAGCTGATGATTAAAACAATGGACGTAGGGTATCTCTCTGGCGAGTATGTCCTGCAGTATCTTCTGAACGCCCCCATGCTTCCCAGACATGACAGATGCTCCGTCATACACCTGACTCAGGATTTTAGATGTACTTAAACCAATTCTGCGCAGCTCTGTGATGATAGTGTTTGCAAGAGTTTTGGCATCTCCAACATCTGCAGTAGCAATAGTTAGTAGACGCTCCCTAACTTCAAAATCTTCTGCTACAAAGCGGATCACGATGGAAATGTTTTCACACCCTGTGGGGTCTCGGGTGCCATCAACTTTAATTGTAAACCATGAATCACTGACTTCATGTACAATTTCTTCAGTTAAAATATCACTCATTATCTTAATCAGTTCATTTTGTATGTCATGTGATGTATATCTGGCATTTTGTGGGATTTTTTGCAGTATCTTCTCAAGCTCTGGGTCTCTTCTCATAGAGTACTCAAACAATGACAAAAAAAGTCCACAGCTTGCATCACCTTGATAATTAAATGCTTCCACACTCCCTCTGAGAGGCAATCGGTTTATGGCCAAGAACTGTAACATGTCGATAATAGCACCGATGTAGTACCGATTTCTGGCTAGTTGGCCTTCATTCACAAGGGTAGAAATCTCCTGTCCTGAATCAGCCCTCTTCACTCTCTCCCGCCACTTTGCCACATTTTCCATGTGTTCTTTACACTCTGCATGCTTGCGCAATCCTCTCTCTGCTGCGTGTTTCCAGTCACAATAGCCAGATTTCGTGAACACAGAATCTACAGTCCCAAACTTTCGACATGCAAAACAAAATGCAGCTTCAGCTTTAACACTGTATTCTAACCAGTCTCTTTGGTTGTACCACAGGGCAACAAATGAGCGTTTCTGACCATTAAAAAGGCGAGAGGGAAACTTCTTCAAAATGATCTGAGCGGGCTTGTCCTCACCTAAATCATCAGGAGGACCACTGTGATCATGGCCTTGTGTTTGGGAGAGCCCGCTGCTGCAGCGGGGATTGGCGATATAATCGGCGTGCTCCCGCTCCCGCTCGGACCGCTCTGCTGGGGGGGCTTGTGCGGCTGTGTTGCTACCGCTAGCTAGCTGGGGCTGCTCACTAGCTGTTGGCTCCTGCAGCTCCTTCTCCGCCGCGGGGATACGGTGGTTCTGATACGGCTCAGCTGTCGCTCGTGTAGCATTAGTTTGTGGCAGCGGGGGTCGGAAGAATTTTCTAATATCCATTTTTCCGTCTGCAGACTCTGCACATCTCCTCTGTCTCCTAGACGGCAGTGTACGTAAACAGCCGTCGGCGCGTCACTTGCGGCAGCACGCACGTGTCACGTGAAACAAGCCGACAGGTATCTGCTGTAATTAATTGAATTATATTAAAATATTTTTAGTATTTTAAATTTGACTGATTTCTGTTAACTGAATATTAATTAATACAATGTGACACACAAAACAAATTATAACTCCACCCAAAAAAATTCGGCAGGAAAAAAAAAATCATTACCCCTCTGACAGCCAATGGGGGGGCAGAGAGACACGGGCGGGGGGGCACTGCCCCCCTATTTGACCCCCTGACGCCGGGCCTGGGTGCCGGGTTCACCAGCCCAGCAGCAGCAGGTGCGCCGGGAGACGAGCGAGGAGGACTCGACAATGATGAGCGAGTGGAGGCAGACATGGTAAGGAACGTTGGCCTGGGGCTGGCTAGGCTACATTTTTTAGACATGTCCAAAACAAAGTAGAAAACGTTTTTGATTTTGTTTTAATTTGCCGAATTGTGATATTATGGGTTATTATTGTTCAGATGATTTAGCTAAGCTAGCTAAGAGCTGCTAACGTCGTTTACTGTTGCCATAGCTGAGCTGTAAATAGAGATGCAGAATCAAGCTGTATTGAAAACAGAATACAAGTAAACCTATAGGGAATAATTAGTTTAATTTGAAATATTTGCCATTGAATTTATTGTAATCTTTCAATTCATTTACTGAGGTGATAACTATTTAATAGGTATAATTTGTGTGTAAATGTTCCAATGATAAGGTGAGAAATATTTAATATTATTGTTATTATCACACAAGTTTTATTGTGCTTATGTGTTGATCCTTAATGATGTGATCATGTACACTAAATGATCAATTATTCTCCATTACAGGTTGTTGTGATATATTTGAGGAGTCGTTCTCCCTCTGTTTTATATGTGGACATTTGGGACCACTGTTAGAATTTGGTAAATTTATCATGTATTTTTTAATGTATAAATTCATACTTCATAATTATAATAATTTTCAAAAGGTTTTAAAAGAAACACACATCCAAAAGTTCTCAACTCTAGGTGCAGGACAGAGGAAAACATTTTCTTTATTTTTCAGACATTATAATGTATCCATGTCCTTCTCAGGTTGACCACTTGACATGTGAGAGCCTGAGGAGTTGTTCCCCCTCTGTCCATGTTCGAGGACTTGCTCTCTGTCTGCCTCCACTCTCTGCCTTCACTGTACCAAAGTTTGTCTGTTGAGTCTCCTCTAGTCTGGTGAGTTTATCATGTTTTATGTTTTATGAAATCATACTTAATTTGTGATGATTAGAGACATTATAATGTATCCATGTCCTTCTCAGGTTGACCACTTGACATGTGAGAGCCTGAGGAGTTGTTTTCCAGACACAGGTAGAGCTGGCAGGGGCGTCACCCTGGGCCTGCCCTTTTGGGCTGGGCTTCAGCTGCAGATCTAAAGGCTGCTTCCAGGGGCATGGGGCCCTCAGCCTTTGTTTTTCTTTGCTTCTGCACCTTACAACATACATCACACCTTATTTTCACACATCCAAACACTGTTAACACCACTGACGCGTAACATATTTGACACATCCCACTACGTAGTTAGAGCTATCTTGATTTGGAGTTAAATACATTTACTTTTGGCATGAGAGGTTTGTGTGTGGCCTCCCTTCTTGTTGCCATCTTTGAGCGAGGTGGTAACAGTAGTATGCATGAGAGAAGACGCCGCGAGATTTGTGGACTTCTATGTGGTGTCCGCTGATAATGTAGTGGGCTGGTCTGGACAGACAATGCCAGGGCTGAATTTTTGTCCCAGTCCACCCCTGGTCATGGTTTCCAGAGGATGAACCATAATCATTCACAATATCAGCCAATAACTTTTTTAAATGCTTTATGACCACATGACCAAGGACATTCCAATAAACTTTAGCTGTGGTGATCTTTGGTGCTTAATAGCATGAGTTAGCATGCTATAATGTAAAATAAGATGGCGGACAAAGCGAATATCATAACTGCATGGTACCTTAGCATGTTAGCATTGTCCGAGTTCATCCTCACAGAACTAACAATTGTGGTTTTACGTAAAATGTCTCAACATCTACGAGATTGATTTTCTTAATTTTTTTTATACGTCTCAGAACCGTGCGCCATCATCAGGTCAATATTTCAGTGTTCCAACTTTGCTTTATGACCAAATGCCTGTAAAAGAATAACATGCAACAGTAAGATAATGGACAGGTTTAGCTTGTTGATGTTAGCATTTTGCAGCACACTTCTGGCCTCATGAACTGTCAGCGTAAGAGAACTCTGTCTCTTTGATTGTAATTTAAAATATTCTCATCATTAAAAGAGACATTTAATTCACTTTCTAATCCCGTCTTCAGATGGCAGCAGAAATCGAAGAAGCTGATCTCCAAAAATAAATAAAACTGAAATTACCGAAGCGGCGTAGATACAACTGGAAATAATTTGGGTGAACCGACCCTTTAAGCTTGAATATGACAGAGAGTTGAACCTGTGTAAATATTAATATTTCACTCTCGGAGTTGACAGCCGTGGCCCCATTTGTTAATCACAGAAACGTATATCAATGTCAATGGGTTAAAAAAAGTCCAAAAATGTCCAAAATGGATAAAAACCACCTTGTTTTTAATTGGATGTTCCCACGTTTTTTAAGATCTAATTGGCTATGATAATGTTCGGTAAACCCAGGGGTTACAAAAAATTGGCAACCTCCGTCCGGAACCACTGAGGTCACGAGTAGGTTACGAATTTTGAGCTGATTGTGATGACATGAAACCACTTTCCAGGATAAGACGTTCCTGCTGACAACTATCTGTACATTCCCACTCGTGTGTGTGTGTGTGTGTCTGAGTGAGTGTGTGTGTTTATTTCTCTGTCCATCTTTCGTTCACGTTCTCTGGGGCCAGAAGGTTTTAGCTGGTGAGAATGAGACAAGGACGGCAACTGGCAAACGAGCCAGTTCATCAGCGACGGAGACAGCTGAGTCCTCTGAGAGCGCAGGCGTTAATAGACGCATAGAAATGTTCACACTTAAATTAATATCACCTGGAGATAGCGTGCTAGTTTACATACCTTGTCTGTGTGCGTAATATGTGAAACCGGGGTCAGGTTGGAGCTTGTTAGGATCCCTGTCCGCCTCTTCTAACAGTTTCAGTTCCTGTCGCATTTGTGATAGGAGTGTTTTTGTGTGTGTGTGTGTGTGTGTGTGTGTGTCTGTAGAGGTGTGTCTTTTACCCTCAAAGAGACCCTGAACACATGTCTTCATGTGTGGGTTTTTGTGTGTGGTTTGCACGTGCAAACATTTATGTGTAACCAGAGGAATGCAGCGGTGCCTCATCCAGAGGGCCTGCTTTCTCCGTGTGTGTGTGTGTGTGTGTGTGTGTGTGTGTGTCTGTGTGTGTGAGACCTGTAATGGTTTTCAGTGTGGATGGATCTTAAGTGAACCAACTTTATCCAAAGATCGAGCCTGCTGTACAAAATTACGGACGAGGTGAGTTCATGACTTTCTGTATCAGGATACATTTCATTGAACTCAAACCATAACACAGTTAAAAGCTGCTGCGTTTCTTTGTTTGTCGTCATTCTGAACCCGATAGTTAACTGAGCTGGACCCAAATAAAGAAACTCATCTTTTTCACTGACCTCCTCACAGCTGATTCATGTCGAGCAGCCGTCTCTATCAGAATATTATTTCTAAATATTGAACACTTTATAACAGTCTCCATCAAAGGGGTCCGGCCTCTGGGAAAATGTTCCCGGATACTCACTGCACAGTTTCAAGTGCCGTGCAACATTAGAGACCGAACTCTGAGGTTACGCATTCCTGGCCCTAGCTGGTTGCTGTCTACAGCTGCTGGCCGCTTGATGAATGAACCAATAGCGTCCTGGCTAAGTGATGAATGGACCAATAGAGGATGATGGATAACAGCGGGGCGGGGGGGAGCGGATGGTCTCAGCGAAGTCCGAAACATGAATGTAGCAGCAAGATGTTAAAAATCAAGGGTAATGGGATGGGAGGAGAGGGAAAGAGATAAATAGAGATAGAAGAGACAGGTAGGGTGGGTGTGGTGATGAGTGAGAGGGGATGGGAGTGAGAGGGGGAAAGAGAAATGTGACAAAGTGTTAGTAAGAGGAGGAGAGCTGACAAGCGGAGGGAGGATTGACGAGCAGGGAGAAAAGTCTGAGGAGAGTGAGAAGAAACAAAGACAGAAAATCCAAAAGAAGTAAGGAAAGAAACAACACAGACTCAACAGCCATGCTAGCTAACATGCTGAACTGCAGGTTAACATTCATCACCTCTATTATCTTAGGCTACACCCACACTACTACGTTTCAATGGGGTCATGTGACAGGAGCTGGATGAATCAGCGAAGGCTACATCATGAACAAAAAGACCCAATCGGCAAAAGGGTTGTGTCTTCGTCGTCCTTTCCAAAATATCTCAGATTCTATCCGTCCACACTAACTTTCAAACATCAACGAGTCACCTACATTTTATGACAATCCTTTCAATTCAATTGTTGTTCAGACATTTTCCTGAAATCCAACAATTTCATCCCTGATGGTGGCGCTAGAGGAAAAGGATCTCTACAGGATCATCGTGTTTCCTCCTCTGAAGACCATGAATGTCTAACAAGCAAGTGGATGTTGAGATATTTTACTGTGTAAGTGAAAACTTTGAGCTGTGGATCACCAGAGTCAATAGGAATCATCCCCTGGGGACTACGAATGTAAATACTTATCAAACTATCCCACAGTTGTCTAGATATTTCAGTGTAGATATGCCAACACTAGCAAAGCAAAGGGCACCCATAGGTTTGTGGGCTGCTCTTTTGATGCCTTGAGTTTTTTTTAAACCAAAAGTAACCATATTTGGAGAATCGAGGGCGGAGCCTGACTGAGAGGTCGAGGACACACCCAAAACCAGCAGCCTGCACCCATTGGACGAAAGTAGCTGTCAATCACATGGTGTACATGCCCCAATATTTACTGTGATTTATTGTTTATTTGACACTAAATGGGCGATAGTTTACAAAATGAACATCATGCTGTGTTGAAGGAGAAGTGAAACTGTTGATTGAGAACATAAACTTCTCAGTAAAATGTTTACTGAATTATTTTCTCATTGACTTCTATTGAAAACAAACCTCTATTTGTAACCAATGGAGTCGCCCTCTACTGGTCCCTGGAGAGAACACAGGTTTCAGGGCTTCGCTTTGCGGTCGTGGAGTCTACGTCCATTTCTATACACAGTCTGGTTGAAAGGCAGATGAAAGGAGGGAGTAGTGACTCGTTGATGCACAGAGCAGATGACTTGTGTTATTCATGTGTGTGTGTACAGATCCATCAATGCAATAATACCACATTCATTCATAGGATAGAAGAAAACCAGACAAATCTACTTGGCAACCATTCAAGAACCGTTTTCATGAGACGAAAGGCACTGTTAAAGAAAACGGGAAAAACAAAAACAGTCCTTTGAGGCCACTCTGCAGAGAGATTAAATCGTTCTGATATCAAACCAGTGGGAAACGAGGGGCATATGTTCAGATCTCTCGACGGTGTGTGCACAGGTTTTCAAGCGTATCAAAACCATCCCGACACGGCTCTCACCTGCAAGTCAGGACTGAGCCACAGACGTAATTCCCTCCTGCCGGGACGAATGAAATCAGTAACAGCTACAGGGCGCGACCTCGTGCCACGCAGAGCCAACCTGCAGCAACTTGGCAGCGAAACTGTCAGACAGTCACGCAGGTTTGGCTCCGAACATCTCTGTCAACACGCCGCGGAGTTTCGCAACAAAGGAAGACTGATTAAAGTCCGCACACCTGTTCATCCTCTGATATCAAAAAGAATCTCGTGTTTCTATTCACGAGCTGTGCACCGTGCATCCTCCAGAGTGTGTGAGAGTCATTAGCTGCAGCGGAGCACAGAGGAAGCTGAAAGGAGTGTAGGTGCGAGGCGCTGAGTGAATCCTCCGTGTGTGAAGTTGGTTGATGATGGAGAACATGTGGGTCGTTTTGAAGACTCTTGCCTTCAAGCAGAGGAGAAGAAAAAGAGTGCAGGCGGAGACAGAGAAGGACTGTTGGAGGCTAGGATGAGAAATTGGTGTGAAGAAGTGAAAAAGGACGGTATCTGAGTTAACTAGACTCAGTGGAGCACAGACCTCCGCCGAGGCCCGACAGTCTCTTTATATTCAATCCAGCCCGTGCAGCTAAACCAATAAAAATCCTGCTTTTCATTACAGAACATGAAACCACATTTAAATATTAGATCTGCACCAAATTGCCCACACACTCTTTTCATCAAGATCCACGAATTAATCCCAGAGAAATTAGTGAAAATGTCAGAACAATTTAAATATACATCCCTCAATGTAATGGGTTCAACCGAACAAATTAGAACTGTAGCAGAGGCTCAACAGTTTCCTCAGATTAAATCAAGCTGCACCCAAATGCACGAACTCAAAAATATCAGTCCCCTAAATAAACCTTATCTTGGAATGTTAAAGAAAGTGAAAGATTCCTCGGTTCCATCTTTATACCAAGTTCCGTGGAAATCTGTTGTGTAGTTTTTGCTCAATCCTGCAGAGAAACAAATAAACAAACCATCAGAATGTGAGGCATCAATTAGCTCAGTTGTAACAGCAGCAGTGGTTCAGTTAGAGACAGAAGTCAAATTAGAGATAACACACAATTAAATACATTTAGAAGTAAACAGGTTTACAACCAGATGTACACAGTAAAGTCTAAATGGCTGCTTTTTTTATTCCCATTGATGCATCAAGACATAAGCAGTACTTTAATTCTGCAATGGATTATGGTGAAGCTGTTTCATACAGTCAAAAATATTCATATTTCCCAAGTGTCTGTTTTTACAGTATAAAACAATTTGTGAAATAAATTAAACAAAACCCAAATAGCAAAAACAAATTCCCCTCTGAAATGTGGAATGTATAAAGAGTTTAAAGTGGAAGAAAATGGAAATACTCTAGTAAAAGTGCGGTTCCTCCATATTTACAAAAGCAAGCTACTCTCTGTTTCCCCACTGGTTAATATTTGCTCGTGTAATATTACAACTTCATCATGTTTTTATTTTTCCAGAAGGATTCTTACAATTTAACTCTGTTGTTACTGAAACCAGAACCCCGCTGGGCTTCTGTCTGTTTCTTCTGGATCCATCTGACGACCAGCGAGCCAGAACATCGGTGAAGTCCACAGTTACTGATGAAGATCTCAAATCGCTCTAGTAGCAAAATAAATATATTGTTGGCTCTAAGTAAAATATAAGGATTTTTTTCATCTGGCTTCTATTTTCTGTTGAAAATGTGTGTTTCAAAAGCTGATTCCTATTGGTTGATTTTCAGTATATTTAAGTTTGCATCTGTTCTGAGACCTCTACTGTTTTATCTGTGCTTTTATTTTGCACGTTGACATCAGGGCAACCTATTGAATTCCCTTTGTTTGCTGTCTTCCATCATATCACCAGAGGGTGTTGAATTTATTCCTCAACTTTCTTTTGGACCATAGTCTGTTGCTTTTTCACCAACCACCATCCAAACAGTCCGTGGCCGAGAAATGTGTTTACTAATGATTTTTCTGTGAAGGTCGTTGATTGACAGTCACGATGCTGGAAGTAGGAAACACAAACTTGGCCAAAAGCATAATTTCACAGTTACGGGTCATTTAGCAGCGAATGGCTCTGATGTCTTCTCCTGTGTGCCAGGGAGCGTTTGAAAGAGAAGGGCAACCTGCGCCATTAGAAAAACAAAACACCGCTATTATCCAACTTCTCTCCGGGGGTTGCCATGCTCCTGTCACTGTAATGAGATGAAAACAAACAGTAACTGTAGCTCTCGGCATGTGAGTGTGTGTGTGTGTGTATGTGTGCACGTGCAGACACACTATATTCTTGTGTGTATCTACATTACTTTCTTGTCTGGTATCAATGGCAGTCACTTAGAGAGTGTGCGTCAGTGTGTTTACTGTTTTCACAGATGGAGCTCTGACACTGTCTGGATAACTGAGATAAATGACTCGTGCTGCGGCTCAGCAGTTGGGAAAAACAACACACACACACACACACACACAAACACACGCACACACACTCACACTCACACACAGACACATTTCCATGGACTCGTATGAACACCCAGGCCCTGCATGAACCCAGTTATTAATTGATCTGTTTGGGCATCAATTAATTGCAATTTGGCACCGACACTAGATCAACAAGCTGCTCATTAACACAGACTGTGTCTCTGTTGGAAATCAAACACTTTATCAGCTTATATGTTTTTGCTCCTGATCACAGCGAAGAACAAACCGCAGGACAGAGTAGCTCCTCATTAGTTTGGGGGAACGTCCGCTGCCGATTGGCTCAGCGTGGCCTCTGATTCAAGCCAATAACAGGCAGAGCTCATCTGTGTTCAATTAACAGCAGCAGCTACTTTTAGAGTTTTTTTTTTTTTTTACATAAAGCAGCAGAGAGAGGGAACTATGTGCAAGTGAGGTCATCCGTGTGTAATGAACTTTAAACTCCAGCCCGGTGTCATGAGAGGGAGTTCGTGAAAAATGTGTCACTGGTCATCATCCATCACACTTTCTGTAAATGACTAGCAAAGGTCAGGGTTGTTTAGTGGAGGCTGCCGCAGCAGGTGGGTTCTAATCTCCTGCTGGTCTGGGGCTGAACTTGGCCTCTTCCTCCTCCTGCTCCTCCTCCTCCACTGAGTGTCCTCAGTACTCCTGACAAATACTGCCCCCATGTGGGCAACAACTCCGCCACTCTGAGTGAGGTCAAGGCCCGACTGTCACACCCTCAATCAAAGTGTTCCTGATTTACTGTCCTGTCATCCGAGCCAGTTTCCCAGATGTTGTTAAACCTCGTACACCTGTTGTATTCATACATATATAAGATATCAGAGTGTGTCATGGATATAATAAAGTCCTGGAATATAAAATGTTCTCATTTTACAAAGAGGATCTAAAAGTCAGAAATGAACCTTTCCCTTAATATCCCAGTCACCCAGGCAACTTACACAATGATGATCTGTCACATGCTCAAAGACGACTGACACTTCAGCTCCTTTCAGGTTTCAGTTCTTCACTTTAGCAGAAGAGAAGCCGTGCTCACTTCTCATGACTTCAACTGCTCATACACGATCCAGCTGCTCTCAGCGCTTCAGTTTCAGCTGATATTGTTTTTAAGTTGATGGACGTTAAGAGGTCTTTTCCTTTCAGCCTCCCACTTCAGCAGAGCTCAGATTTCTCCACCTTTCAGTGATTCGTAACCATTTCAACGTTTTAAGTCCTTGTGTTTAGACTTTCCCTTCAACAATCTCAACTTCTGATTATTTCAGCTTTTCAGCAACAGTTTTCTTTAGAAAATGTATCTTTTTCTCAGAAGATTTAATTTGACTCTTTGAAATTCTGTGTGGTAATAATTCCGTGAATGCCGACGCTCTCGTCTCACGCTCACTTCTCTAAACTCGCTGCTCTGCGAGGACGTGACTCATCCCTGTGGCCGTGGGATGTCTCCAGGTTGAAGGACAGCACGCACACCAGCACACACTCTTATCAAAACACATTTGAAATATAATTTATTGCACAACATAAGATCAACATAAAGTGGCACGATACCCATTTCAATCCTGTTACATCAGAAAAAAAAAAAGAAGACAAAAGTTCTTACAAAATGCTCACACCTTCGGTTTAAGATTTTTTTTTGACTTAAGAACAAAATGGCCATACAATTGCAAGATCAGACCAAACTGCATAGATTTATAAAAAAAATAAACAAAGACAAAGAAAGGCCGAGACATTTAAATATGGCACAATCAGCCCTTGGCTACTCATACTTGTCATGAGCCCGTCCACTTCCACATCGTCCCAGTGACTTACAGGAGGTTCAGTGCATTGGAACAAACAAGGGAGGGGGGGGGTTCCCAATTCAAAAGAGGAAAACACTTATTATTTTAGAAACATACGTGTCGAACCCAATTTTTAAATTGTCTTTTTGCAGATATACAGATTTCAAACAGAGTATGATTTTATATTATTAAGTCCAATAATTGAAAAGAATTAAATAAAAACCATTCCATAAGCCTCATTTCCAGTCGCGTCTTATCTTTATGAAACTGTTTTGGGAACAGGTGTGTGTCACTGTAAAAACGTCAGAGTGGAGGTGCACGTAAAGAAGAACTGTACAAAAACAAACTACATGATCGTCACAGTCATTTTTAGATACTATTTACATCTTTGACTTCATTTTTCATCTCGTACCACAGATCAAACTCACTTTGTCCTCGTGGCTTCAGAGTCATACATGTAACTGATTAATGGCCTTCGTCTTTCATCATCGATTCTGGGTGGGGGGGTTTTGCTGCACGTGGACCATCCTCTCTCTCTTATTGCTGCATGACTCGTGTTTTGTGTCTTAATATTATTCGTTGGTATTAATCTATAAATCCGATCTACTGTTTCTGCATCAACTACGTCATAAAAACCAAACCACCATGAAATGTGTGACACTCAACATAAATACCTTCCATTTGAAAGTGGCGTACATGAAAAAAAAAAAATCTACCTTTAAAGAGCTACAGTATGTACAGTATGAGTGAGAACTGACAGCAGTGGATAGCAATACAAAATTAAAATCGGAAGTTGATGGCAAAAAAGGTTCCTAAGTCTGTTTATATGATCCCCTCACCTCACCTGGACCTCCAGTTAAAGGAAACACACACGTGTGGATGTACATTACAGCATAAATACAAACCCAGCCAGTGGTCAAGAGAATAAAACGGCACAAAAGCATGCTAACTGGTCTCAAATCCCCTCTCATAGCAAGTCATAAACACAGTTTTTTATTAGGGTTACCTGATTAAAGTTTTACTGTTTCATTGGGGGCAGCCTGGTTGCATATTTGTTTATGGTCGTAAAAGCTGGGAAGTGAATAAAAACCTTCAGCAAACAGCGTCAGGTTGATCCGTCCTGTCTGCTCAGCAACACAACGCGTCCCGGGGGAAATGGTGCAAAGTTTAAAAACCCAAACGAGCCAGTTGATAGTAAAACAGTATTTACATGGACAGCAGTAAAGAAACGTGATTCGTTTGGCACAGAGCTCAGCAGGCTCGCGCTCTCAGGGTCTTCCCGTCTTCAGCCGAGTCTAATAATAGGAATCGGTTTTCGGTGGCCGTGTCAGCGTCTTTGTGGGTCACATGAACGTTTCACGGCCGATTTACGCCTCTGAGGAAATGAGCTGGTATCTGATAAAAAAAATCGCTCTGCACTGCCGACACAGCAGTCCCCATTATTTTCAAGGAAACTTTCCAGTTAAATCAAGATCAATCAACGACAAGCATTCAAACGCTAGATCGATATGAATCATCGAGAGATAAAGTAAAAGAGAGATAAAGACCCAAAGTTTTATTGAAATTTAAACCAATTCCCAGCGTAACAGCACCTGCCTGTAGTGGTAAATGTATCCTGGAACTACCGTGATAGTGGTGCTAACAAACTCCTCCATTCATAATCGGAGGAAAATAAAGAGAAAACAGGAACTTGAATCTGCTACCGACCCACACGTGAAACCAGGACGTTTATTATCCGAGGAAACATAAATAAAGATGCAAAGAAGAGTTCCAGAGCTGAGTTGTTTGGAGACACTTTGAAGAAGCAGCACTTGAGAAAAACTGGAGAGAGATACTGAAAGTCAGACAGAAATAGAGAGAAGCAGAAAGGATGCAAGGGACGTTTTGAGAGAGACTGACTTTCCTCTGGCACCTGAGCCTCAGCGGCAGTGCTCTTCTGTGGGGGGAGACGGGACCGGACGGGGGTGAGAAGACGCGACAGAAGAGCCGAAGAGGGAGGTGTCGTTAAACAGCTCATGCTCGGCAGAAATATCCTCCCTTGGCCTTCTCTCTTGCTCCGTCCTGATTCGGTTCCTCCCATCAGTGGCACGTAACCGCAAGTGTAGTCCCTCAATCGAATCAGAGCTTTTTGTCCAGCAGGAGTTCTCCTCTTACAGCTACAGGAGAACCTAAAGTAAACAGTGAGTGCTTTCAGGGAGGAGGTTCTCCGGGTTCTTCTGCAGCAGCACGGGGGGGGGGGGGGGGGTTTCTCTGTCAGTGCTTCTCTCGGTTTTGCTTCCACAGAAGAAGTAGAAGTTCCTCCCAGCTGAGTTTCACAGGCTCGGATCCTCTCACAGGCGTTCCTCTGAGGTCGGTTAGTGCAGATCGTTCTGTGTGGAGATTCTCCCCCCCCCCCCCCCCCTCGGGTTCGGTTCAGTGTGTGGTTCTATAGGTTCTCCCCTGGCTGATACTGGGGTTCTGTGGAGGTGAAGTAGTCCTCTAGGAAGCCCTGCAGGTACTCGAACGTGGGCCTCTCCTCCGGGTCCTTCCTCCAGCAGGAGAGCATGAGCTCGTGCAGGGAGCTGGGACAGTCTGCCGGGCAGGGCATCCTGTAGCCGCGCTCCACCTGGTCCAGCACCTCGCGGTTCACCATGCCTGCCGAGAGGAACAGGAAGTGAGATTGAGAGGAAGACAGAACCTCTTCATTCAAAATAAAATCAATATTTGATGGATTAAATTAGCAAAACACCATCATTAAAAAAGATATTGTTTTGTGGCAAGAAATGCTTGATGTTTATAATTTATAAATATACATTTCTACAATATTAAATCATCTATTGTGTAGTTTTCATCATTGTTAGGGGTGCAGTTAAGTCTTTATTAATTATACATCGTTGATATTCTTACATCTATAATCTATCAGAAAACAGTTCAATAAATATTCCTTATTCAATCACATAAGATTAAAATAATCACAACAAATCCTCATATTTCAGTTTCTGGATCCGCTGAGTGGTTAATCGATGAGTTGCCATCTATACCAGAAACTCTTGTTTGAGTGGGCAGCTGTTTGGTTTTATTATACACGTCTATGTATGTTTGTGGACACGTTACCTGGATAGGGGACTCTGCCTTTAGTGGCCAGCTCTGTGAGCAGCACACCAAAGGACCAGACGTCCGACTTGATGGTGAAGCGCCCGTACAGAGCTGCCTCTGGTGCCGTCCATTTGATTGGGAACTTAGCTCCTAAAGGGTCAAAATGATAAAAATAATAAAAAATGGTTACAAGTGAGTAAAGTTTAAATTCAACATGCTGCAGAAAACAGATCAAAAAAACATGTCAGCTCAGATTTTCTCCAACGCGTCTTTTCAGCTTCATCTTCACAGAAGCTTGAGACTGGTCCTCTGTGGAAAGACGCAGCGTGGACTCACCTTGTCTCGCTGTGTACTCGTTGTCTTCGATGAGTCTTGCCAGACCAAAGTCGGCCACTTTACACACCAGGTTCTCTCCCACCAGGATGTTGGCAGCGCGCAGATCCCTGTGGACGTAGTTCATCCTCTCCACGTATGCCATGCCCGCAGCAATCTGCACAGACCGAGCGAGGAGAGAGATTTTATATTAATACGAGTTATATTGAGGGTTTGAGTGTGTGAATTCTGGGTTGTTTTATGGGGCAGAGCACGATAAACTATGTGACAGAAACTTGTGTAATATTACCTGAGCGGACATGTCAACCAGCTGAGGCAGACGAAGCATCTTCCCTGCGTCCCCTTTCAGGAAGTCCAATAAGCTCCCTGTGAACACATGACCAGAGTTACAGTATTAAACGTTTCACGACTACAAAATCAGATATGTTGGCCACCACTGAATTCTGCATCACCATGGCTCATGTACTCTGTCACGATGTAGATGGGCTCCTCGGACACCACGGCGTACAGCTGGACCAGCTTCTCGTGCCGCAGCTTCTTCATCACCTGTGCTTCCTGCAGAAAGGCCTCCGGGGACATGGTGCCTGGCTTCAGGGTCTTGATGGCTACTCGCGTCGTACCGTTCCACGTACCTGTGAGGAAACAGTGTTGTTAGGTTCAGCGTGTAACTTCTTTAAAAAGCTGTTGAACCCCTCATGTCATAATATAGACTTAAAAAAGGAGCAGTTTGATAGCTTCCTCAAATTTGCCCTTTGATAAAAGAGGCAGCTGGTCGGATTAGCTTAGCATAAAGACTGGAAACAGGGGGAGACAGCTAGCCTGGCTGTGTCCAGTGGTATTAATGCTATCTTACTCATCTTCACCTTTCTAATCTATACAAAAACCTAAGAGTAAAACAAAGAGTTGAGAGGGTTGACCAAGACTAACACAAAATATTATTCTAGTGATCATTAGAGGAGCCATTACTGTGCAGATCTTAAACTAGCCTTATCTTCTCATCTCCACCAGGAAGCAGATAATCCCCCTAACTATTAAACCATTCATTTCATTTAAGACATAATATCCTTTACCTAGGATTTCCCTCAATAATACACTTTAAGAAAAGTGCAATCCATCTTTTTTGTTTTGTACATTCAATATAGGAGCTGTTTCAGGGTTTATTTAATTTGTGTAGGAAGGGGAAAGTGTGGAGCACTAACCCATCCAGACTTCTCCAAAGCAGCCCTGTCCCAGTTTCAGGTCGAGGCGGAGCGACTCGCGGGGGATCTCCCAGGCGTCCCTGGCCAGCCCCTGGGTCTGAGGTTTGGCCACTGGACACACGTCTGAGAGAGCGTGGCACAGCCCATCGGAGTGCTCTGAGAGAGGGAGGAGAACGAAAGAGGAAGGGCAGGGTTAGAGCAGCAGGGTTGTAAAACGGTTAAACACCACAGATATCGACATTTGTGAGCTGCTGTAAAGTGCCCGTGTCTGATTACTCACTGCGGTAGTGGAAGACTAGCTGCTGTAGGCTGGTGAACTGGGTGCGGGAGGTGATGTAGAAACCGCCGCTATCCAGCTTCCTGATCTTGTAATGTTTAACATTCAGGCCCTTGGTGTTGTCATAATCCAGCACTGACAGGCAGTAGGCCCCTGAAGAAGGAGGACAGACGGAGACAGGTTAGAACAATAAAAGCATGAGTCCCTCGGCCTGTGCGACAGCTGCTCTCTGGAGTTTTCCTAGCAGCTGTGCTCGTCCCCTCGGGGACCCTGAAGTTCAGCTAACACTTCATGTCCTTGTTCATGGACAAACGCTGGTCAACTCTGAGTTTTTAAAGAAAGGAAAAAAAGGCATAATCATATTCCATCAGAAAGTGGTTTTTAAGAGGTCGTTTTCCTGCCTCATGGTCATAATCCTCCACCAACCACTCACCAAACAGGTTGATTATCTCAGTTCCTGAGTTTTGAAGTATAATAAAGGCCAGAACAGGATCTTTACAGAATATTATGATGATATTTTGAAGTGTACCTTTGACCCTTAAAATAAAAAAACAGCATCCATTTCATTATATCATCATTTAATGATATTATCCTTGCGGACATTTGTCATAATTAGGTTAAGTAAGGTCAAAGCATCCTTAAGTCCAAGTGAACGTTTGCCCGAATTTGAAGAAACTCTCTCAAATCTCATTGAAAACACAAGAAGGGGTTAGGGTTAGCTAAAGGGCCTTCATGCCATGTATGGACCCAACAACAACAACATTAAGTTTATGACATTTTCTGTTTATATATGTGAGCTGAGGTCCTCTGACATTATCCCATAACTAACAGCAGTGGGTCACGACTTGTGTTCTTGTATCCTGCTCTAACATGATATACACACTTCAGGCAACATGTGACCTGCAGGCCTCAGCTCATCCATCACACTGTCAACCGACCATCTAATACACTGACATCTAATACAGGACACATGCTGACGCCATCACTCCTCCTGCCAGAGCTCCTCCTTCTCCTCCCCCTTGAGTCTCCCCCTTTTACTGTTATACCTGCTGTGTGTACGCCTCCCCCCCCCCTCTCAGTGTGTGTGTGTGTTGGGAAAAGAGGGACTCAAAGCCGGGGGGAAATCCAGCACCCTCCTTGGCTGACCTAGTTCTGGCAGTGATTCACCCCTCTCCATTCACAAGCCCCCGTTTCACTCTCCCTTTCCCCCCCCCCCCCCAACACTTCCTTCAAAACAAGCCCCCTACTGAGTCCACCTATGTCACAAGGACCAGCTCTCACTCTCAAGGAAAGACCGTAAATCTCTGCCACAAGCACAGTGGGTGAAAGTGAACAAATGGCTTGATGAGGGGAATACTGCCTGGTAAATTAAGTCCCTGAAGAACTCGTTTCAGTGGAGGATCACATCCGCTGCACAGGGAAAGCTCCCGGGACACCGAGGAAGTGACAAGACTTCCTGTGAGTGCAAAATAAAATGTTCCAGTTTTTAATAATCGTGTTGTGTAATGAGAATTGTGTGGGATAATGCATGTGTGTGTTAACAACCCCTTTTTCTTACAAGATCATTATTTTACAGCTTGATTGGAGCTGCAACAAAACAAATGTTTAAATCTACTACTAACAACTTCATCTATGCGTTAAAAACACAAGCTGAAAATACTTTAAACATTTCTCAGGTTATGACTACTAGTCACAAACATTAAGCTATTTAATTAACTGGCATTTTTGCACTAAAAATGACAAACAACAAGTTATCAATTTAGAGTCTTTCGGTTGACGAGTCTATTGCAGCTGTAAATTTGATTCCCACCGACAATATACACAACTTCCATCTTTCCATTATCGTTACCGCTTCTCCTTTCAGGGTCCCCTGAATCCAACCTGGCTCTAAGTACCATAGAGCAACAGAAGACACCATTCTCTCCAATGCAAGTCAGTGAAATCATCCAAATGAATTTTGAAGCTGTTTGAAGGTAAAATAACTTCAATGTTATTTTAAACACTTCTCAAAATAGCTGAGAGTCCCAGATGAAATAATAGGGAAAGGCAGAGGAGCCAATAGAACCAGCTTGTTAACACCAGTGGACCCTGCGGGATGTGAACCTCTCACCTTTAGTGGTCTCGCTCTCCCTCACCAAGAAGGTTCCTCGTCTGTTCTGCAGGTTCAGAAGGAGCCGCTCTGAGTCCCGACGAGTGATCTTCCCAAAGTACCACCTGCAAAAGTGGGTCACGGAGAACAAGGTAAGCGAGAGGCTACTACTGTGCGACTGGAGCAGCCGGGCAGAGACACACTCAGACGACTGTATAGGACGGGGACATGTGCAGGGACAGTGTCTCTATAATCTGTGTATTAGCTTCTAGACAGATCCTTGTTTTTCTATCTTTAGGTTTTACACTGACTTTAAATCTCTGTAGAGAACGAAAAACCAAGAAACAAAGTGCGAGAGTGAAACAAGGAGGAGGGTAATGTACTCTTCTGCTTGGATGGAGTCGGACGGGGCCACGTAGTTGCTGGGGATGTAACCGCTCTCGCCCGTCGTCAGGGAGCGAGCGAGCCACCAGTCCCCTTCTCTGAAAGAGAGAGAGAGAGAGACCAAAGACAGTCAATAACTAACAGAAAACTGACAGGAGATACTGTTACTATTCGTTAGTTTAATGATCTGCCAATTTAAGAAACAAAATGCTGAAAAATATAACACTGTTGTTCTTATGCTTATGTTTATAATTATAATCAATTATAATTATTATCTGGCTTGAAACCATAATCACCAGTTTGTTACTTGATCTTTTCACTGGATTTGTTGCCAATAAGAATTCATTAACATTAGCCGTCTCCTTTAAATATTATTCTAAATATCTGCACAACAGGATGATTCACATTTGACACGTCTCAGGGAGAAAGTCTATATCTAAGAAAAGTGTATCCTTGACTGAAGACCAACATTGTTCTTTACCAAAAAAACAGACATTGGAAAATCGGTGTTTTACAAAATGCAGATTTCTTTCCACACCATAAAGCGCAGTGATGTGAGGAAAAACAGATTGTTAAAAGAGGAAGTAGACGGACACATGCAACCTTTTGTTCCACACGTGGTCCCCCCCCCCCCCAGCTCATATTTTAGGCTTTAAACTCTATATCCAGATTTATGAATGCACCAAATCCCTCCCCTATTCATCATAGTGACGCTACGAGTTTGACCAAACAAATCCGTGCAGCAGCAGAGGGACTGTGAACAAAAGGTTGCAGAAGATTTCTTATTGCATTAAGTGTTACTGACCTGAAGCTGTACTTTTTCCTAGGAGAAACCATGAAGCATGAGAGAGAAAGAGAGGGGGGGGAGATAACAGACACGGCAGACACATCAAAACACGGCAAGGAGACGCGGCGAAGGCAAAGCAGCAAAGAGAGAGAGAGAGGAGCTGGATGTGGGACGACACAGCGGGGGGGCACGGTTTTCTAAGTTTTAACTTTCATTTGTAATATTTCTTTCAATTCCACAATAGAAGCGTCTGATTAACTTTGCATGAATGGGGGGGGGGGGGGGGGGGGGGAGTTCTTCTGGACTCACTGACACAGTCTCACTCAAGATCTCTTCATGCTTTGTAATGTAGACGTCCTGTTTCCTTGTTTAATATTAATGAAGGATGAATTCATTATGTTTTTCCAGCCCCTGCTGTGTAGTCCCACACTATATGTGTATTAAAAAAAACAGCAGACCAGACTTATGGCAGGTTATGGAAAGAGTGCAGAGGAAAAGACAAAACAAAACACCATTGTTTTGATGTTAAACACGTGTGTGTGTGTGTGTGTGTGTGTGTGTGTGTGTGTGTGAGTTGGGCCGTGGACGCTTTCACTTAGAAACGAATGCACCCGTCTTTTTTATTTGAGTGAAATCTATGTTCTGTTTCTTCAGGGACCGGAGTGGAAATATTGTTATGACAGATTTGTGTCTCAGGCTACATCCATACAAACTATAGTTTCCACACTAACACACCGGAAGACGTATATGCGTGTGTATGTGCTGGTGTACACAGGAAGCATTAGGTTGTTGGTTGCAGAAATGTCGCAGGTTGCTGGAATAACAGCTTGTCTCCTACGCATGTCAGCAGTTGTATCAGCTGTCGGAGAAGACAACAGGGTCAGCTTTTGCGATTCTGCAAATTTAGAATTCTCCGTGTTCTACACTGCAGCCGAGGCTGGTTGTTTTCTTCCGGAGGGGGGGGGGGGGTCATGTGATGGTATCCTGACAAATCAGTGAAGGCTACGTCATGATTGAAAAGACCCAATCAGCAAACAGCAAAGTGTCTACGCAAGAGTTTTTGTGTACGATCTTTCCCGGAGTTTTCAAGCTAAAGCAGGGCCACCATGTGTTTCTCATCTTCTCTGTTTTTGCGGCTCTAAAACTAGTCGTGTGGACTCCAGGTGAATCTGTAGCAGAGTGGATGCATCAGATGAAATCACAGTGTGGATTGCAGCCTCAGTGATTATGATGACGACAGTTGTCTGCTCTGCTTTAGTCAACAGATGGGAGGAATCAGAGTCTGGCGTCTGCGTTGCTCCACAGCCACCGACTGACTCCCACTGCGTTCATTCACACACTCGACTCTGCAAGCTCACATGTGCGTCGACAAATCTGCTCATTTAGATTTTTGTGAAGTTGTGGCATCAGAGAGATAGAGAGAGGGAGAGAGAGAGAGAGAGAGAGAGAGAGAGAGAGGCACAGAGGACGTGATTCTTACGTGTTGTTGACAATCTGCAGCCTGTCGCCTTTCCTAAAGGTCAGATCAGACGCTGTCCGTGACTCATAGTCATACAGCGCCACAAATGTAGTGACACCTCCTGCAGGAAACAACACAAATACACACAAACATGTGAATATATATGTTTAGGGAACAGTGTAATTTAAGACTATGGAACTTCCCTTTTTCTGCTCCTATTCACATTTAACTTCCATAATCCAGCTTTAACAATTCAAATCAGGCCCTTGATAATATTTGCTCTCTCCACTGTAACGCTATAACTCTATTTCGCCCCGCCGCTCCACATCTGTACGAATCTATTTGCCAAAGCCTAATGAGAAATATCGACGTCCAGACCTGCTTGTGACCGATCGCCCGTGAAGGACAGAGCCATCATATCAAAGGTTTTCCAATTTCTGGGTAGCGTTCTCCCCTTTCCTTTTGATGAACCTGTGATCTGAAGCAGGGAACACTCCAGCTCATCATCGATCGGGTCATTAGATGCACGGCGGGGAGAGGCGAGCAGCATCTCCGCTCTCCAGCTACTGGGCAACATTAACCTCAACCATCTGGCCGGGCTAGACACATTAGAGCCAACAGACTTCAAAGTCCAAGAGGAGGTTTAAAGCCTGTTTGACGGCTGATGCTGGGAAAAAGAAACAACTTGCCGATAGCACTCGGTGATAATGGAACTCACTGTGAATCCTTGCTTTAGATGCTGGGCTCTTTTCTAACTGAAAGCAGGTTGACTCTGAGATAAGTCACGATTGCTTTGGTTATAATTTGTTGCTGAAGAAGCAGCTCAACAATTTTCTTGCCAAGATTCAAATGAAAAGTTTGAAACCACATCTGTGTGTGAGATGAAGCTGGAGCGAGGTAACAGCTCAGCACAAAGTGACTGGGAATGGAAACCACCCGCCTGCCTCTGTCTAAAGGTTAAAAAAAAAACTATTCACACAAATTAGACGTGTGAGATAAAGAATGAGGAGTTTCCAGCTCTTTACACTAAACTCACTGGTTGCTGTAGCTTCATATTTAGCACACACATATGACAGTGGTATCGATCTTCTCATCTGACTCTCAACAAAACTACACATAGATGGATTTCCTGAAAGGTGGAACTATTTTAAAGAGCATTGTCACCATTTACAGTCCCACTCTTTGTTCCTCAAAATTACATTTTTAAAAAGGTTTGTCACCAAGAAAATTCCCCTCATGGACTAAAATAGTTTAAATGTTCTACACCTTCCATTCTCATTTCCCCCTCACAGCTGTTGAGGAAACTTTTCCAGCTACTCAGCTCCACCCACAAGTTACCAGGATTGGTTTCTTAGGTTTGTGACATCACCACCACCTGCTTTTTACTGCAGCTTTATGGTGGATATACATGGTGCTGCTTATTTCAAATTAAATGTATTTTTTCATATAAAAGACCCAAGGGGGACATTTTCTGCATGTATAAAAACTTGATTTTCACTGGAGGGGGGACTTAAAAATGTCAAACTCAAGAATAGAACAGTTCATTTCCTTAGTACGTCCAAACTCAACCAATCTCACAACATGTCCTTTACCTGCCAGAGGTCCCCTGTGGGGCGAGGTGATGGTGCCCGTGTGGTCCACTCCTCCGAAAAGAGCCAGCTCAGGAGTGTTGGTCGGCGCGTGGTGGTGCTGCCCTGGATGCCCCCGCCTCCCCGTCCCCACCGCAGGGCTCCTGTTGGGGGTCTGCGTCTGCTGGGAGGGGCCCAGGTGGTGGAAGCGCCCGCTGTCTGAGCCTGTGCCGATGGTGCCGTCCAGGCTCATGGAGCGCTGGCCCGGCTCCTTGGGCTTGCTCTTGCCCGCCCCCATGTGCAGACCTGGGACGAGAGCCAGAGATGAGTATGACTGCAACACTTTAATTCCCAGGGGATAAAAACCAGGCGTCTTTTGCATCGTTAATATCTTTGTGTGGTTGCCAAAGAGAACTGAAATGATTAGTCGACTCTGACAGAATAATGACTGCCAACTCTTTTTATTCATTCATTATATGATAACATCCATTTGTGTTTTTTTCCAAAGCCAAAATATTTGACTTGAAATCTGCTGCTTCTCTGCTTTATGTCTATGTTATTTAAATATCTTAACATTTTTGTAATGGTTTGCCCGAACCCTTATGATCAATAACAAAACTAATTGCAACAATAATTTAATAACTTTTATCCCAAAATCACAACTTTAAAAAAACTCAACTAACCGCTGCCATCAGGTAAAAAAAAATGTACCTAAGAAAAGAAAAACTCATGATGCATAAATCAGTTGATAATAAAAGCCAACTTAATTAATCCTTCACTTTCATATACATACAACATGTTTTATGAATGCTGCCTGTAATAACTTCCAATTCATGCAGACAGAAGATTAAAACAGGAACTGACTGTTTTAAGGTTCTTTTCATTGCCCTCTCTTAATGAAACAAGTCCCGGAGCAGCGCCTGCTCGGAGCCTCGCCCTCGTCTCTGGAGCCTCGTCCGGCCCTTGGAGCCGTTCCAGCTTCGGTTAGAAACGTTTAGCATGCAAATACTCAGAGAACAGGACACCTCGCACCAGTCGACTAACATTCGTTCAAGGTCATTCCTATCTGTTGATTCAATCTGCTCCGAATCAATAAGCATCTGCGATGGGAAACAAAGCTTTGATCAAAAGAGCCCTGGTGCCGGTGAACCGACGCCACAGTAGCAGCTTGGTCTCCTGCAGATAATTGCTGTGGACGGCCAACGAATGAGTCCATTGTGAGCTGATAAATGCAACAAGTCAAGAGCACACTGTCATCAAGAGCCCAGACAAAGACAAACATGCTCAGACAGTCAAGTGCAGCCACAGAAAGCTGGAGTGTCCAACCCCCCACCCCCCACCCCACCAAGGCCCTGGAGAGTGACTCACAGTGAGGCTGGCTACCTCAGGCCAACTGAAAAACACAGACGGTCACACACACATGAAAACAGCCTTGTTCCTGTAGGAGGACAGGCAGTCTCACTTCCAGACAGAGGGTATATTCACCATATATGAAGATGTGTGCGTCTGTGAGTGTGTGTTTATGTGTGTGTGTGTGTGTGTGAGCAGCTGTTCCTCCGTCTTTGGGAAACAAGACTCTGTCGCTGACCCAACCCTCGCCCACAGTTGCGTCTCACATCCTTTTTCCAACACATGCATGTGTCGGTGTAAAAGTTTCCGACACAGTTGTGCGAGTCCGATCGAAAAAAAGGACAGGGAGAGAGCGAGGAACACATGAGGAGCAAGGAACTGGCAGTGGCTGGAAAAAGAACGTGTGGGTGGTTGTTGTTGTGTACTGCACGGACAGCTGAGGCTTAGTGGGTGTTTTTAAGTGTAATGTGCAACCAGAACATAATTACACAGGTACAGGGGATTCTCAGAGATACAGAAGGATCCCACTGCGGAGGAGTGTGGGCGTGTAAGCTGCCGAGTGTGTGCGTGAGCGAGCGCGAGAGATGTCAAACACACACGTACAGTCATGCAAGCTTTGATTCAACCCTTGCCAGTATGCAATCTGGCTCCCCGGGGGGGCTAACGTATCCCATGGTGCAACACTGACTCACACAGAGAAAGGCCTGCAGGAAAAGGACAGGACTGGGTGAACCGAGTGACCAGTGACCCGCCTCTGCCTCTCACGTCTACCAGAGGATCCAGGAGAGCCCAGACGAGTGCAAGACAAAACAACATGAAAAACATCGGGATTACAGCCTTAGCAGATTCAAAGCAGTAATGGAGGCACTTATGCAACAGATATATTTAGCAGCCCCACGTAGTCAATATATGCAAACAAACAGATTCTCGAGGTGCTGGAATCTGAGGGAAGAAAACGATGATCGTCTTCAAACAGCCAATGCTGCTTAAACACTAACTGCTGATGTGCATTGAATGTGGATACATGCAGTTCAATCACCGGGTAAGTTTAGAAGAGACAAACAAATCAGCTGATATCCATCTGAAAGTCAAGTTACTTCAAGTTGAACTACGCCGACTGATTAGAAGCTCTTCACAGGCTTAGATGTGGGACTTCCTCCTGATTCCTGCCATTACCGACCCAGAGCCGCATCACAGATCTGCTTAGTGAACTAAAGTAAGTCCAGAGCTTTAAGAGAGTCGGGTAAATGGCAAAGAAGCTGGATCGATCAATCAAATTATAATTTCATAAAGCCGGTATTCAGACATCCTGCGAGCCGCCTCCACTTCTCTTTCTTCTTCTATTGTTTGATGCCGTCTCAACTTCAAGCAGTTGGATCCGAGACACCTTTCACACCTGTTATTTTAGTTCTGACTAAACTGAAAGTAGGCAACAGTACAGTTTCCTCAACATTAACTCTGCTTGTGTATGATCTTCAGCATCAATAAAACCATATCTATAAAACATAAGAATTAAAATGCTCATCATAATTCCCTGAAGCCCAATGTGATTTCTTTAAATGTCTTGTTTTGTCCAACCAACAATCCAGAAAATATATATATATTATATTATACTGTAAAACAAGCAAATTCTACACTTTCTCAACTCAATGATTAATTGAGTGTTTGGTCCGACAGGATTAGAGAAGAGACTAATCATCAAGTGCCAGCACGCACTGATGAGGAGAGCTAATGCTCCTCCACTGGCTCTGCAAACAGATCCTGATTCAGTGATAGCGGCACTCGTGTCCTTTGAGAGTCGCAGTGCACACAGTGTCCAACGCTTCCCACTGGCTCTCCTCAGGACGCTGCACTCACAGCAGAATACCCTTGAAAGCCTCAGAGCCTGCACGTGTAAACAACAGAGCAGAGCCCCACGCCTCTTCCTAATACGGTGTCAAAGTGACCCTACATCAAGAAGTGCTAACATGTGAGTCCGTCCAACACGATGCATCGGGGAGAACGAACATGACTAATAAAGATCTGATAAATATACAAATTAGATGTTGTAAAATATGATTAAAATATGAGGAATGGGGGATGAAGTGAGTTGTTCTGTCCAAAAAGGAGCACGGAGGAATGTGGGGGAACCAGATTGCACCGCAGCGCTCTACGGCTGCCAGACACTGCAACAAGAACAGGCACCTGAGCAGCGGGGGGCCAGGATGAGGGGAAGGAAGCGAGGAGGAGGATGGAGCGGGGGGGGGGGGGGGGGGATGAAGGGGTAACAAAGAAGCCCTTTTTTTCTGGTTTCTCAGGATTTAAATCAAAATCTTATTTCAAAGGAAAAAATATGTTTTGACTCTGGTATTATGTCATAATCATAAATTCATGTCTTAAATCCCAAAGATCACATTGACTGAGTCTGCTAATAATAATTACTTCTAAATTGATTTCATTTAAAGCGTTACTGGTGTGAAGGTGATGTACAAAAATAAATGGTATTTAATTAATTTTAATGATACGATAATCACAGATTTGCTGATCATGTGAATTACAGCTGTACCTGTATGTTCATGAAAAAATTATCTTTCATGAAGAAAACAAAAACTATATAAAAAGTCACATCCACTGTGAATCCAAATTAACTTCATATAGGCCGCAGTTTGACATATATAAAAAAAGTTAGATAATGGAGTGCTGTGGAAGCTGAAGTAACATTCATTTTCTGTAAACAGATTCTAAATGTGAATATGTAGAATCTGGAGGGGAGGGACCAGATGCCTCCTGGTTTCTAGTTCACGTTTGAGTAGGTTTTGGTCGTCTGCAGGTAAACACTCCAGTGTGGAGAGCAAACTGGGAATCGAGGAGCGTCAACATTCAAGGTATCCGTATATCGACTACAAAATCCTTGGTATCGTGTCAATACCGATGTAATCTTTCTATACTGCGTCTCCTCTCCAACTCAACCCAGAATATGAATACGTGAGTGAATCCAGCTCCTGTCAGAGTCACTGCTCTGCAGCGAGCAGCAGCACAGGTGGCTGCAGTGTTGTCAGGTTCACAGGATTCGATTAGAGAGAGTTTCTCTGAGTGGTTTGTCCCTCAGAACCTGGAGAGCACTTCACTATCCGCACTACATTTATCACTAACCTGTGTCTCTCTCGCAGTCTCAGTGTTGTTGACCGAGTGCTCTAAAATCTATAAAACTGTCTTGCCACGTGAAGTGAATACAAAGGAAAACACTGTGGAGGGGGGGGGGGGGGGGGGGGGGGGTAGTGTGAGGGACACAAGCCGAGATGAAAGTTAATAAATCAGTCAGGTCCGAAAACACCTTTCAGAGGATCCACACATCCGGAGGATATTCTCATTATGTGTCATTTGTACATGTGCTTCAAACTCCCCCTTGGATTGAAATGACACAAACCCACACTGTCATTTCAGATCTGATACATGTACACAAACATGTACAAAAACTGTTTCTAGTCACTGCAATTCATCCTGTGCATATGAACCCTAAAGAGATCCTGTTTATCACCTCCACCAAAGAGGTTGTGTTTTCACCAGGGTGACTCAAGCACTAGCAAATGGATTTCAACAAAACTTGGTTGAAGGATGGATCATGAGCCAAGAAAAGAAAACATTAAATCACAACGCGCGATAGGGAGTTTCTTTTTTTTACATTATCACCCATCTCCCAGGAAATGACTCCTGAATCTTGATGGAAAGAATCAAAGTATATTTAGATGCAAATTTAAATTTGGAGCAGCATGATTGAATTGAAGGGGACTGGTGGGCCCTGGGTGGAGCTATGTGCTCTACTGAGAGTCACTGAAGTTGTGTTTCAGATGCAAGTGATCTCAGAACCCACAGCTCTGGCTCAGTGTAGAAATATGTTGTGGAGCCAAATAATAATAATCTTTGACCGTCTGATTTTACCAGATGAAGTGGTTTTTCTACCACAGTCACAATCTTTTCAGGAATGCTGGCAGCACGGAGAAGGACCTGGCAAGAATCTGTCTAGACTGAAATGTCTCCACAACTGCTGCATTGACAGTACTGACATTTTTAACAGACATTAATTATGATTACACGATCTGAATAATAACACTGAACGCTTTGTGTTTGGCTCCAGCCCCTCAGCTAACCCTTTCAAAAGGATTTGCGCTGTACAGATATATGATGGATGGATAACATGGTAAACATTACACCTGCGAGACATCATCTGTAGACTCAGTTTCAGGAAAACAAAAAGGGAACTGCAACTTTGGAAAACCCCTTTAGACTCCCTCATACTGCTGATGATACAAAGCTCTTTTTCCCCACAGTATGAGGATCGTGGATTTGATCTCGCCGGGGGGGGGGAAATCTCTTCATAGCAGACGTGGTCCGGACAGACATGACCGAGGGAGAAGATTAGGGTTAACATGCGAGTGCTGTTGTAAGACAGACTTCAATAACAATGGATTTTGCATGCTCCAGGGCGTAACACATTGACCTCAGGCCTCCCAATCATCTGCCCGACTTATCTATGAGGGAAATTATCTGGTTGTATACTAGAAACTGAATGAACAATTAGCCTTGATGCTGAAGATCCATCCATCCATCCATCATCTACACTGCTTAACCTTTTGAGGGGGCCAGAGGGAGTTGGAGCCGATCCCAGCGGACATTGGGCGAGAGGCGGGGTACACACTGGACAGGTCGCCGGCATACTGCTGCGCCAAACAATAATTCACACACACACACACACCTTCAATCTAATCTTACACTACTCTGCATGCCTTTGGACAGTGGGAGGAATCCAGAGTACCAAGAGAAACGCCACGCAAACACGCAGAGAACATGCAAACTCCACAAAGAGAGGCATGGGATCCAACAGGTCTAACCACCGGGCTCGATGCTAAAGACCCATACTGTAATTGTTCCCAAATTCTTCTTCAGATTGTGTGTTTAGATGCAACTTCAATCGAAGGGTAATGTAATGATGAAACGTTTCAAACCATGATTGTATTTCCCTCACATCTCCTCTGCCTGATCAACATTTGTTCTCCTCCATCTGGGGGCCGAGCACACCACAGCCGCACAGATCTGCTGAGGCACACGAGCACATTTGGCCATGACAAACCTCACTGAGTCACAACAGACGGTAGCAGTTGCCACTGTGCTGCGGAGAGCGAAGGAGCTCCAGCCAATGTTTTCAGTCAAATGGGAAAATTACAGTTTGCCCAGGGGAGGGGAGGCGAGGGAGGAGGAGGAGGAGGAGGAGGAGGAGGAGCGACGACCGAACGATGGCTCCCTCAAGATCAAAATGAAAGGAAATGGGCACATTAGCGTCCCTGTCCCATCATGCTCTCTGCTGATGATAACATGAAGCAGCACAGTCCACATACATGTTCCATACGCACATCCCCTATAAATAGCCGGAGTCGGAGGGGCAGAATGGGCAGTGGATTGAGAGGAAAGGGCCAAAGAGGAAACACTGCAGTCACTTTATCTATCAAATATCGTCCCATCACTTTCTCGTCCGGTCTGTCTCCCGAATCTTTCCGTTAACCCCTCGGAGCCCGTTTGAAGCTGTTCCACTTCACGTTCGCTCGTCCTCAGTGTCAAACACACAGATGACACGTGAGGAGGAGGAAGAGGAGGAGGAGGAGGGGGGGGGGGGGGGGCTGGATAGTGGCATTCAGCTGATAAAAACACACACTTCCGTTTGCTGTCTATCTTTCACTGAGGGCTCCGGCTGCAAATGATCCAGGCTCTGGGAAATGGCTGCTACAGCATGATTGATGCTATGGAGGAGGGCAGAGGTGGCACATTCTAATATATATTCATGGGAATTTCATTAATAACAGCACATGATCTATATTAAATTCACAGGCAGCATTTCTCTGTGGTTTCTCTGGGTTATTAGAATAAATTGAAGGTAATATGCATTCGTCTCACAGCCTGTCTGACGATTGAAGCAAATTGCATCTGCAACAATGAATTAATTCATCAAACGGTCAATCAGCAGATCAGTGACACTTGTGAAATGAGAGTAACTGCTTCCTGTTTGTGTTTTTTTCATGGTAGTAAACATATATTATTGGGGGGGGGGGGATTCTAACTGAATTAAAAACAGGGCATATGGAGACGTAACCTTGAGGACCTGTAATGAGCCATTTCCTGTATATCTGTGACCTTTGTATGGATTAAACAATTTATCAGGACAACACTTGGCGGATGGATCAATAAAGAAAATGGTCTTGAGCTGCTGGGAAGACCAACACCAGTCTTTTACTGTCCTGGGAGAGACAACACTGTATTTGTATCCACTACACTACACACACTAGGGAATTAGGATGTTTTTTCTCTTGCTGTATCGTCACAGTCCAGTCGCAGAGATCCAGTGTTGATCTTCCCCCTGTTTGTGTGACTTAATCCAACCTGAATCCACAGCCATATGGAAATGAGCTGGAACATGCCCCAAGCTCCAAACCGACAGTAAATAGATTAGCCACATAATTTAAATGCTATTTCCACGGGATTAAAAACACCAGTTGTTGTCAGCAAAGCAGCTTTTTTTTTTTTTCAAAAGACACAAGGGGTGGGGTGGGGATGTGCCTGTGCCAGAGAAGCAGCTGTCAGGATGATAAAGGGAAGGGAATGAATCATAATAATTATAATAATAATACAAATATGTTTTTTTAAAAGAGGGTTAAAAACAAATCCACGGTTTCTCAAAAGGATCCACGCCAGGTGCGTAAACGTGGATTTGTGAATGGGAGCGCGCGAGCAATGAAAGGCGACAATGCTGCTGCATGTGCGGCCTGATGAATCAAAACAGGTGCTGGTGGTACAGCTCCATTTTGAATTTCGATGGATTGTTGGTCTCTCATTTGTCCGCGCGGTCCAATTTAAAGCGAGCGGGTCTGAGGATGGTTTTGGTTTTAAGCGCGTGAGGCCGGAGGATGCTTTGTGTTTGGCGTGTCGCGGGGATCCGAGGTAAATCCTCAGAGACACTGGCACAAACGTGAGTGAATGAGTGGCCTGTGCAACAATGAGACCCAGCGTGAGGAGGGGGCTCCAGACTGGGAAACACGCAGCATATAAACCAGTATATAACCCAGTATAGAACCCCACACACCCGGTGGGAAATGATGAAGAAATGTCTGGTTAGGTCTCTTGCTCACTCACCTTGGACGCGTCCGGAGGTTCAGCCCGAGCACCGGAGACGCGCAGCGAGGAACCGGGTTAGATCGGTGCGGCTGCGCTCATGAGACGGAGCGCGATGGAAGCGGGCGGCCAATTGCTGTGGAAACCTCGGACCGGCCACGAATCCCATTTAGCGGATCCCGGCTGAATCGCAGGAGGAAGAAGAGGAGAAGGAGGAGAAAGAGGAGGAGGTCATGGTAGAAGCCGCGTTCGGGAGCAAAGGGCTCAGCTGCCGGGCGGCTGCGGTGGAGGGGGCCGGACAAACACCGGACCGACGGCGGAACGAGAGAGCGGGTGAGCGGCCCCGTTCAGCTGGGAAGGGTCGGTGGAGCCGTGGGTTCATGCGACGCAGCAGGAGGGGTGGTGGATGGAGGAAGAGGAAGAAGATGAAGAAGAAGAAGAAGACATGGCTCGTTGGGAGAAAACCACGGGATCGTGCATCACTGGAAGCAAATATGACGAGTGTGGGCTTCTTCTTTTTTTTACGCTGTTTACGCAGCAGCGGTGGGAGTCAGGGGGATTCACGTCGCCTTGCGTAACTTGACGCCACCACGGAGTAGTAGAAGAATAAAAACATTTATTGAATGAATGAATAATAAAAATCCTCATATCCTCTCCGCTCATATTGTGTTATTGTTATTTAACTAACAACACGCCTCGTTTTCACCAGATGACTTAGTGGAAAGGTCAATCGGTTGCTAAGCGACAAGCACATCGCTTTGAAGAGTTACGTTGACTTTGACGTCAACGTTCAGATTCTGAGGCCACGCGACGTGTTTAGGGATTTTTATACTCGCATGAAACAACTTCAATTGAAGTGAAAAAAATGTGGAAGCTGCTACAAAAAATCTGTTCATGAAGAAATTATAAGGCTAATTGATATTTTTCGAATAAAACGTGAATTACCTTATTAGCCGATAAAGAGTATACTGGCAAACTTGACCAACAACATAGACATAAGACTCACACAGTTGGATTACTTACCTTTCTCTCCACCTTGGATTATGTACAAATAGAGTGCGTTATGATCTGCTTAATATTGTGTAAATGTAAACAAACATCAGTTTATTTATAAAACACGGTTTTCTGGTGCAAAAAAAACCTTACTTTACAACAGAGTCGAGATATATTCTGCCATTCAAAAGAACACAATCCTATTCCACATCAATTCAAACTGGAATTTAACCAAGGAATAAACACACCTGAGGAACATGACTGTATAGTGCATTTAATTGTCTGTTACAGTTAAAATATAATTCAATCAATGATGTTCATAAATGAAACTAATGCAAAAACATTTAGCCAATAAAAATACGTTGCAGGCCACAAACACCATGTAGTGCTATGTTGATGTTGAACAGGAAAAAGTTCATTCTGAAGTCTCTCAAAGTAAGAACAATATATTTTAGTGTTGTAGTAAGACAGTTTCTCATACACGTGTAGTGATACACACAAGCACTCTCACACACACACACACACACACACACACACACCCACAGCTTTCTATCGCTTCTTCTTGCTCTCTTTCTTTGGCTTCTGTCGAATCTGAGGAGCTCCTCCTTTAGGTTTCTTTATCTGCTCAGCAGCTTTACTGTCCGTGGACTCGGGCTCATCCTGTGGAGCAAACACACGAGGCATGAAACACCTGGCAGAGTCATTCCAATGAGGTATGAAAACACATGATTGCTAGGCATAACGTGTGATTTGAAGATATATTTAGATGATGGTTTAGCCACAATGACACAATTTTATATTATTTCCCAAAGTAAATTGAGTTTTAAAGTAAAATGGGAAGAGGAGGTTTTGTAACTTGTGAGAATATATCTTGTCAATACAGTTTTCCAGTTAGCTTGGTTTCAAAGTAATCAGAATTTAATAGATGGTTCAATAAAAGTTTTTGGACACACTGCAAACAAAGAATTTCCGCCGTGTTCCAGCACTTTCCCTGTGTCAGCACTGTTTCTGCGATTGTAATCTTTCCTATTTTTCTAGCAGGGAGGAATGACAGCAGGATGAAGTGGCGACATACTGTGGAAAGTAATCAGTACATCTGATGACGGCGGCTGGAAATAGAATAATTAGACATTGGATTTAATTGCTCCGGTCTATAAATAATCTCCCCTGACAGTTAGTTAGTATATAGATTGAGAAAGTAACCCTTGATGGCTCAGTCTTTATGGACATTAAGAAATAATGTAATCTGTAACACTATCTTTTTAAATAGTAGAACTTTTGAATCTGACAAACTACTGTATAGACCAAAGGTATTACTAAACCAGGCTGCAGAGGGGAAACAGAGTTTAAAGGAGGGAAAAACTTCATCACATGACCCCCCTCTCCTCTTATCCTCTTAGTCTGTAACTCACCTGTTCATGCCCCTTGGATATGGGGAGGAAAATAGCCAGGATGCAGATAAACTGGAAGATGGCGCCCAGAAACAGGCCGTAGCGCAGCACGCTCTCGAGGAAGGTGGGCTCAGGGACTTCTGGAGGGGACAGGTCCAGCTCTGCAGACATGATGCTGCTGGGTGTTTGGAGCAGTCGTTCTCCCTCAGTGACGTCTCTGTGTGAACAACCGCAGCAGCAGCACAGAGGAGAATCAATGCAAGTGATTCTAAATAGAGGCTTACAGAGGGGTCGTCGTACAGCCCCTTAATTCATAGACATAATGTCTGCAGAATACGTTTAATAAGATGTACTTTCTATTATTATTATTACGATATTAATCTTCAAACTGTTATTCCGTTACTTGACAAGTTATTCAGTGTAGAAAATGTCAGATTAAAAAAAAAGGAAATATTTGTAAAATGAAGTTTGAAATGGTATTTAAAGCTGTGGACGGTAAATTTTCTTTCAGTCATCTATATCCTGATATACCACTCTCTCTATTTATAAAGATACTATTCTATTACACACACACATATATATATATATCAACATATGCATATATATTTTGTATATTTATTTATGTATATGTAATATATATATTTTTTGTTTTGGTGTTACATTTTCACATCTTGTTTAGTTTGTTCTGTGACTATCCACCTTTCTATCCCTCTATCAAACCACCTCTCTATCTATCTATCAAACCATCTCTTTCTCGCTCTCTCTCCATCCACCTATCTATCTATCTATCTATCTATCTATCCCTCCATCTATATATCCCTCCATGTATCTATCTTGTGGCTTGATATCATAGATGAATTTATGACACAGAGAATCTAAGAGGTCAGATGTGTTCTTCTCTCGGTATCATTATAAATCCATTTAGATGTTTTAATGTAGCAAAACACTGAGATCAGATTAAACTCTTCACTACGTGGAGCTGAGCCACGACACAATGTTTCCATGTTTGATTTCAGAGAGGAGGACATCTGTACCTGTGGCGGGAGAACTTCTCTCTTCTTCTTCGTTAC